>NC_142476.1:300000-515459 GCF_049115385.1 Moschus berezovskii
CTTTTCCCTCAGGCTGAAGCAGATTTCGCAGGAAGCGGGCCTCGAGAGCTTCCTTCGTGGATGCAGAGGCAGCAGAGCGGCCTGCCTTTGCAAAGCTGCATTTGGCAGAGAGGAGCTCGCTTTGGCACTGGGAGGCTGTGAGATCTGCTCCAGGCACCGGGATTGCTGGGTTGGGGCCTGCATCTCGCTTCCACTTCCTGAGCTGCCAAAGACTTTGCTAGCTCACAGCCTCGCTAGCCATGAAGGAGCAGGCTGAGGGAGTGTGTCAGACATGACTCAGCACTTTCCTGGGCTTGCCTGTGGTTTTGCCTTACCACTCCAACTAGGCCCCAGGACTCCTTGCACAGGAGGAGGAGCCCGGTTGTCTCCAAACGTCCTAGGGCTAGAGTAGAGCAGGGAGAACTCTGTCAGATGGAAGGGAAGAGCAGAAGGGTAGATGGGGCAGATGTTGCCTGGCCGCTCTGGTGAAGCCACGCACAGGGAGAAACAGGCACCATGGGCCTCCAGGCAGGGGATGCCAGATCCCAGCCAGAGTGCTTCTGCGTCTCAGCCGAGAAGCTTCCTGCGCGTTTGAGGTTGCCTGCAGCTCTCCAGAGGAGCAAAGACATGTGGGGTGTGTTTGGCCTTTCCCTGTGAGGGTGGTGCCCCTGCGGCAGCCCCAGGCCCAGGAGCAACGGCCCCAGAGGAAAGACCGTTCCCACTGAGATTCACTCAGGCTGAGAAGCAGATTTCGCAGGAAGCGGGATGAGAGAGCTTCCTTCGCCAATGCAGAGGCAGCCTAGCGGCCTGCGTCTGCACAGCTGGATTTGGCAGAGAGGCGTTCGCTTTGCCACTGGGAGACGCTGAGATGGGCTCCAAGCACCGAGATTTCCGGGTGCGCGGCCTGCATCTCTCTTGCACTTTCCGAGCTTGGGAAGGCTTTCCTAGCTCACAGCGTTGCTTGCCTGAAAGGAGCAGGCTGAGGAAGTGTGTCCGACGTGACTCAGCCCCTTCCTAGGCGTCCCTGTGCTATTGCCTTTCAGTGCAATGGAAGGCGCAGGACTCCTTGGAAAGGAGGCTGGGCTCGGTTGTCTCCCCACTTCAGAGGTCTAGAGCAGAGCACTGAGAAGTCTGTCAGATGGAAGGGAAGCGCTGTTGTGCCCATGGTGAAGACGTTGCTTGGCCGCACTGTTGAAGCAACGCCCAGAGAGAAACAGGCACCGTGGGCCTCCAGGCAGGGGCTGCGGGATCACAGCCAGAATGCCCCTGCGTCTCAGCTGAGAAGCTACCTCCCAGTTGGAGGCTCCATGCCGCCCTCCAGAAGAGCAAAGACGTGTGGAGTGTGTCTGGCCTTTCCTTGGGAGTGTGGTGCCCTTCCCTCTTCCCCAGGCACAGGAGAAACTGCCCCTGAGCCAAGACCTCTCCAAGGGCTTTTCCCTCAGGCTGAAGCAGATTTCGCAGGAAGCGGGCCTCGAGAGCTTCCTTCGTGGATGCAGAGGCAGCAGAGCGGCCTGCCTTTGCAAAGCTGCATTTGGCAGAGAGGAGCTCGCTTTGGCACTGGGAGGCTGTGAGATCTGCTCCAGGCACCGGGATTGCTGGGTTGGGGCCTGCATCTCGCTTCCACTTCCTGAGCTGCCAAAGACTTTGCTAGCTCACAGCCTCGCTAGCCATGAAGGAGCAGGCTGAGGGAGTGTGTCAGACATGACTCAGCACTTTCCTGGGCTTGCCTGTGGTTTTGCCTTACCACTCCAACTAGGCCCCAGGACTCCTTGCACAGGAGGAGGAGCCCGGTTGTCTCCAAACGTCCTAGGGCTAGAGTAGAGCAGGGAGAACTCTGTCAGATGGAAGGGAAGAGCAGAAGGGTAGATGGGGCAGATGTTGCCTGGCCGCTCTGGTGAAGCCACGCACAGGGAGAAACAGGCACCATGGGCCTCCAGGCAGGGGATGCCAGATCCCAGCCAGAGTGCTTCTGCGTCTCAGCCGAGAAGCTTCCTGCGCGTTTGAGGTTGCCTGCAGCTCTCCAGAGGAGCAAAGACATGTGGGGTGTGTTTGGCCTTTCCCTGTGAGGGTGGTGCCCCTGCGGCAGCCCCAGGCCCAGGAGCAACGGCCCCAGAGGAAAGACCGTTCCCACTGAGATTCACTCAGGCTGAGAAGCAGATTTCGCAGGAAGCGGGATGAGAGAGCTTCCTTCGCCAATGCAGAGGCAGCCTAGCGGCCTGCGTCTGCACAGCTGGATTTGGCAGAGAGGCGTTCGCTTTGCCACTGGGAGACGCTGAGATGGGCTCCAAGCACCGAGATTTCCGGGTGCGCGGCCTGCATCTCTCTTGCACTTTCCGAGCTTGGGAAGGCTTTCCTAGCTCACAGCGTTGCTTGCCTGAAAGGAGCAGGCTGAGGAAGTGTGTCCGACGTGACTCAGCCCCTTCCTAGGCGTCCCTGTGCTATTGCCTTTCAGTGCAATGGAAGGCGCAGGACTCCTTGGAAAGGAGGCTGGTCTCGGTTGTCTCCCCACTTCAGAGGTCTAGAGCAGAGCACTGAGAAGTCTGTCAGATGGAAGGGAAGCGCTGTTGTGCCCATGGTGAAGACGTTGCTTGGCCGCACTGTTGAAGCAACGCCCAGAGAGAAACAGGCACCGTGGGCCTCCAGGCAGGGGCTGCGGGATCACAGCCAGAATGCCCCTGCGTCTCAGCTGAGAAGCTACCTCCCAGTTGGAGGCTCCATGCCGCCCTCCAGAAGAGCAAAGACGTGTGGAGTGTGTCTGGCCTTTCCTTGGGAGTGTGGTGCCCTTCCCTCTTCCCCAGGCACAGGAGAAACTGCCCCTGAGCCTAGACCTCTCCAAGGGCTTTTCCCTCAGGCTGAAGCAGATTTCGCAGGAAGCGGGCCTCGAGAGCTTCCTTCGTGGATGCAGAGGCAGCAGAGCGGCCTGCCTTTGCAAAGCTGCATTTGGCAGAGAGGAGCTCGCTTTGGCACTGGGAGGCTGTGAGATCTGCTCCAGGCACCGGGATTGCTGGGTTGGGGCCTGCATCTCGCTTCCACTTCCTGAGCTGCCAAAGACTTTGCTAGCTCACAGCCTCGCTAGCCATGAAGGAGCAGGCTGAGGGAGTGTGTCAGACATGACTCAGCACTTTCCTGGGCTTGCCTGTGGTTTTGCCTTTCCACTCCAACTAGGCCCCAGAACTCCTTGCACAGGAGGAGGAGCCCGGTTGTCTCCAAACGTCCTAGGGCTAGAGTAGAGCAGGGAGAACTCTGTCAGATGGAAGGGAAGAGCAGAAGGGTAGATGGGGCAGATGTTGCCTGGCCGCTCTGGCGAAGCCACGCACAGGGAGAAACAGGCACCATGGGCCTCCAGGCAGGGGATGCGAGATCCCAGCCAGAGTGCTTCTGCGTCTCAGCCGAGAAGCTTCCTGAGCGTTTGAGGTTGCCTGCAGCTCTCCAGAGGAGCAAAGACATGTGGGGTGTGTTTGGCCTTTCCCTGTGAGGGTGGTGCCCCTGCGGCAGCCCCAGGCCCAGGAGCAACGGCCCCAGAGGAAAGACCGTTCCCACTGAGATTCATTCAGGCTGAGAAGCAGATTTCGCAGGAAGCGGGATGAGAGAGCTTCCGTCGCCAATGCAGAGGCAGCCTAGCGGCCTGCGTCCGCACAGCTGGATTTGGCAGAGAGGCATTCGCTTTGCCCCTGGGAGACGCTGAGATGGGCTCCAAGCACCGAGATTTCCGGGTGCGCGGCCTCCATCTCTCTTGCACTTTCCGAGCTTGGGAAGGCTTTCCTAGCTCACAGCGTTGCTTCCCTGAAAGGAGCAGGCTGAGGAAGTGTGTCCGACGTGACTCAGCCCCTTCCTAGGCGTCCCTGTGCTATTGCCTTTCAGTGCAATGGAAGGCGCAGGACTCCTTGGAAAGGAGGCTGGGCTCGGTTGTCTCCCCACTTCAGAGGTCTAGAGCAGAGCACTGAGAAGTCTGTCAGATGGAAGGGAAGCGCTGTTGTGCCCATGGTGAAGACGTTGCTTGGCCGCACTGTGGAAGCAACGCCCAGAGAGAAACAGGCACCGTGGGCCTCCAGGCAGGGGCTGCGGGATCACAGCCAGAATGCCCCTGCGTCTCAGCTGAGAAGCTACCTCCCAGTTGGAGGCTCCATGCCGCCCTGCAGAAGAGCAAAGACGTGTGGAGTGTGTCTGGCCTTTCCTTGGGAGTGTGGTGCCCTTCCCTCTTCCCCAGGCACAGGAGAAACTGCCCCTGAGCCAAGACCTCTCCAAGGGCTTTTCCCTCAGGCTGAAGCAGATTTCGCAGGAAGCGGGCCTCGAGAGCTTCCTTCGTGGATGCAGAGGCAGCAGAGCTGCCTGCCTTTGCAAAGCTGCATTTGGCAGAGAGGAGCTCGCTTTGGCACTGGGAGGCTGTGAGATCTGCTCCAGGCACCGGGATTGCTGGGTTGGGGCCTGCATCTCGCTTCCACTTCCTGAGCTGCCAAAGACTTTGCTAGCTCACAGCCTCGCTAGCCATGAAGGAGCAGGCTGAGGGAGTGTGTCAGACATGACTCAGCACTTTCCTGGGCTTGCCTGTGGTTTTGCCTTTCCACTCCAACTAGGCCCCAGGACTCCTTGCACAGGAGGAGGAGCCCGGTTGTCTCCAAACGTCCTAGGGCTAGAGTAGAGCAGGGAGAACTCTGTCAGATGGAAGGGAAGAGCAGAAGGGTAGATGGGGCAGATGTTGCCTGGCCGCTCTGGTGAAGCCACGCACAGGGAGAAACAGGCACCATGGGCCTCCAGGCAGGGGATGCGAGATCCCAGCCAGAGTGCTTCTGCGTCTCAGCAGAGAAGCTTCCTGAGCGTTTGAGGTTGCCTGCAGCTCTCCAGAGGAGCAAAGACATGTGGGGTGTGTTTGGCCTTTCCCTGTGAGGGTGGTGCCCCTGCGGCAGCCCCAGGCCCAGGAGCAACGGCCCCAGAGGAAAGACCGTTCCCACTGAGATTCACTCAGGCTGAGAAGCAGATTTCGCAGGAAGCGGGATGAGAGAGCTTCCTTCGCCAATGCAGAGGCAGCCTAGCGGCCTTCGTCCGCACAGCTGGTTTGGCAGAGAGGCGTTCGCTTTGCCACTGGGAGACGCTGAGATGGTCTCCAAGCACCGAGATTTCCGGGTGCGCGGCCTGCATCTCTCTTGCACTTTCCGGGCTTGGGAAAGCTTTCCTAGCTCACAGCGTTGCTTCCCTGAAAGGAGCAGGCTGAGGAAGTGTGTCCGACGTGACTCAGCCCCTTCCTAGGCGTCCCTGTGCTATTGCCTTTCAGTGCAATGGAAGGCGCAGGACTCCTTGGAAAGGAGGCTGGGCTCGGTTGTCTCCCCACTTCAGAGGTCTAGAGCAGAGCACTGAGAAGTCTGTCAGATGGAAGGGAAGCGCTGTTGTGCCCATGGTGAAGACGTTGCTTGGCCGCACTGTTGAAGCAACGCCCAGAGAGAAACAGGCACCGTGGGCCTCCAGGCAGGGGCTGCGGGATCACAGCCAGAATGCCCCTGCGTCTCAGCTGAGAAGCTACCTCCCAGTTGGAGGCTCCATGCCGCCCTGCAGGAGAGCAAAGACGTGTGGAGTGTGTCTGGCCTTTCCTTGGGAGTGTGGTGCCCTTCCCTCTTCCCCAGGCACAGGAGAAACTGCCCCTGAGCCAAGACCTCTCCAAGGGCTTTTCCCTCAGGCTGAAGCAGATTTCGCAGGAAGCGGGCCTCGAGAGCTTCCTTCGTGGATGCAGAGGCAGCAGAGCGGCCTGCCTTTGCAAAGCTGCATTTGGCAGAGAGGAGCTCGCTTTGGCACTGGGAGGCTGTGAGATCTGCTCCAGGCACCGGGATTGCTGGGTTGGGGCCTGCATCTCGCTTCCACTTCCTGAGCTGCCAAAGACTTTGCTAGCTCACAGCCTCGCTAGCCATGAAGGAGCAGGCTGAGGGAGTGTGTCAGACATGACTCAGCACTTTCCTGGGCTTGCCTGTGGTTTTGCCTTTCCACTCCAACTAGGCCCCAGGACTCCTTGCACAGGAGGAGGAGCCCGGTTGTCTCCAAACGTCCTAGGGCTAGAGTAGAGCAGGGAGAACTCTGTCAGATGGAAGGGAAGAGCAGAAGGGTAGATGGGGCAGATGTTGCCTGGCCGCTCTGGTGAAGCCACGCACAGGGAGAAACAGGCACCATGGGCCTCCAGGCAGGGGATGCGAGATCCCAGCCAGAGTGCTTCTGCGTCTCAGCCGAGAAGCTTCCTGAGCGTTTGAGGTTGCCTGCAGCTCTCCAGAGGAGCAAAGACATGTGGGGTGTGTTTGGCCTTTCCCTGTGAGGGTGGTGCCCCTGCGGCAGCCCCAGGCCCAGGAGCAACGGCCCCAGAGGAAAGACCGTTCCCAGTGAGATTCACTCAGCCTGAGAAGCAGATTTCGCAGGAAGCGGGATGAGAGAGCTTCCTTCGCCAATGCAGAGGCAGCCTAGCGGCCTGCGTCCGCACAGCTGGATTTGGCAGAGAGGCGTTCGCTTTGCCACTGGGAGACGCTGAGATGGGCTCCAAGCCCCGAGATTTCCGGGTGCGCGGCCTGCATCTCTCTTGCACTTTCCGGGCTTGGGAAGGCTTTCCTAGCTCACAGCGTTGCTTCCCTGAAAGGAGCAGGCTGAGGAAGTGTGTCCGACGTGACTCAGCCCCTTCCTAGGCGTCCCTGTGCTATTGCCTTTCAGTGCAATGGAAGTCGCAGGACTCCTTGGAAAGGAGGCTGGGCTCGGTTGTCTCCCCACTTCAGAGGTCTAGAGCAGAGCACTGAGAAGTCTGTCAGATGGAAGGGAAGCGCTGTTGTGCCCATGGTGAAGACGTTGCTTGGCCGCACTGTTGAAGCAACGCCCAGAGAGAAACAGGCACCGTGGGCCTCCAGGCAGGGGCTGCGGGATCACAGCCAGAATGCCCCTGCGTCCCAGCTGAGAAGCTACCTCCCAGTTGGAGGCTCCATGCCGCCCTCCAGAAGAGCAAAGACGTGTGGAGTGTGTCTGGCCTTTCCTTGGGAGTGTGGTGCCCTTCCCTCTTCCCCAGGCACAGGAGAAACTGCCCCTGAGCCAAGACCTCTCCAAGGGCTTTTCCCTCAGGCTGAAGCAGATTTCGCAGGAAGCGGGCCTCGAGAGCTTCCTTCGTGGATGCAGAGGCAGCAGAGCGGCCTGCCTTTGCAAAGCTGCATTTGGCAGAGAGGAGCTCGCTTTGGCACTGGGAGGCTGTGAGATCTGCTCCAGGCACCGGGATTGCTGGGTTGGGGCCTGCATCTCGCTTCCACTTCCTGAGCTGCCAAAGACTTTGCTAGCTCACAGCCTCGCTAGCCATGAAGGAGCAGGCTGAGGGAGTGTGTCAGACATGACTCAGCACTTTCCTGGGCTTGCCTGTGGTTTTGCCTTTCCACTCCAACTAGGCCCCAGGACTCCTTGCACAGGAGGAGGAGCCCGGTTGTCTCCAAACGTCCTAGGGCTAGAGTAGAGCAGGGAGAACTCTGTCAGATGGAAGGGAAGAGCAGAAGGGTAGATGGGGCAGATGTTGCCTGGCCGCTCTGGTGAAGCCACGCACAGGGAGAAACAGGCACCATGGGCCTCCAGGCAGGGGATGCGAGATCCCAGCCAGAGTGCTTCTGCGTCTCAGCCGAGAAGCTTCCTGAGCGTTTGAGGTTGCCTGCAGCTCTCCAGAGGAGCAAAGACATGTGGGGTGTGTTTGGCCTTTCCCTGTGAGGGTGGTGCCCCTGCGGCAGCCCCAGGCCCAGGAGCAACGGCCCCAGAGGAAAGACCGTTCCCACTGAGATTCACTCAGGCTGAGAAGCAGATTTCGCAGGAAGCGGGATGAGAGAGCTTCCTTCGCCAATGCAGAGGCAGCCTAGCGGCCTGCGTCTGCACAGCTGGATTTGGCAGAGAGGTGTTCGCTTTGCCCCTGGGAGACGCTGAGATGGGATCCAAGCACCGAGATTTCCGGGTGCGCGGCCTGCATCTCTCTTGCACTTTCCGAGCTTGGGAAGGCTTTCCTAGCTCACAGCGTTGCTTCCCTGAAAGGAGCAGGCTGAGGAAGTGTGTCCGACGTGACTCAGCCCCTTCCTAGGCGTCCCTGTGCTATTGCCTTTCAGTGCAATGGAAGTCGCAGGACTCCTTGGAAAGGAGGCTGGGCTCGGTTGTCTCCCCACTTCAGAGGTCTAGAGCAGAGCACTGAGAAGTCTGTCAGATGGAAGGGAAGCGCTGTTGTGCCCATGGTGAAGACGTTGCTTGGCCGCACTGTTGAAGCAACGCCCAGAGAGAAACAGGCATTGTGGGCCTCCAGGCAGGGGCTGCGGGATCACAGCCAGAATGCCCCTGCGTCCCAGCTGAGAAGCTACCTCCCAGTTGGAGGCTCCATGCCGCCCTCCAGAAGAGCAAAGACGTGTGGAGTGTGTCTGGCCTTTCCTTGGGAGTGTGGTGCCCTTCCCTCTTCCCCAGGCACAGGAGAAACTGCCCCTGAGCCAAGACCTCTCCAAGGGCTTTTCCCTCAGGCTGAAGCAGATTTCGCAGGAAGCGGGCCTCGAGAGCTTCCTTCGTGGATGCAGAGGCAGCAGAGCGGCCTGCCTTTGCAAAGCTGCATTTGGCAGAGAGGAGCTCGCTTTGGCACTGGGAGGCTGTGAGATCTGCTCCAGGCACCGGGATTGCTGGGTTGGGGCCTGCATCTCGCTTCCACTTCCTGAGCTGCCAAAGACTTTGCTAGCTCACAGCCTCGCTAGCCATGAAGGAGCAGGCTGAGGGAGTGTGTCAGACATGACTCAGCACTTTCCTGGGCTTGCCTGTGGTTTTGCCTTTCCACTCCAACTAGGCCCCAGGACTCCTTGCACAGGAGGAGGAGCCCGGTTGTCTCCAAACGTCCTAGGGCTAGAGTAGAGCAGGGAGAACTCTGTCAGATGGAAGGGAAGAGCAGAAGGGTAGATGGGGCAGATGTTGCCTGGCCGCTCTGGTGAAGCCACGCACAGGGAGAAACAGGCACCATGGGCCTCCAGGCAGGGGATGCGAGATCCCAGCCAGAGTGCTTCTGCGTCTCAGCCGAGAAGCTTCCTGAGCCTTTGAGGTTGCCTGCAGCTCTCCAGAGGAGCAAAGACATGTGGGGTGTGTTTGGCCTTTCCCTGTGAGGGTGGTGCCCCTGCGGCAGCCCCAGGCCCAGGAGCAACGGCCCCAGAGGAAAGACCGTTCCCACTGAGATTCACTCAGGCTGAGAAGCAGATTTCGCAGGAAGCGGGATGAGAGAGCTTCCTTCGCCAATGCAGAGGCAGCCTAGCGGCCTGCGTCTGCACAGCTGGATTTGGCAGAGAGGCGTTCGCTTTGCCACTGGGAGACGCTGAGATGGGCTCCAAGCACCGAGATTTCCGGGTGCGCGGCCTGCATCTCTCTTGCACTTTCCGAGCTTGGGAAGGCTTTCCTAGCTCACAGCGTTGCTTCCCTGAAAGGAGCAGGCTGAGGAAGTGTGTCCGACGTGACTCAGCCCCTTCCTAGGCGTCCCTGTGCTATTGCCTTTCAGTGCAATGGAAGTCGCAGGACTCCTTGGAAAGGAGGCTGGGCTCGGTTGTCTCCCCACTTCAGAGGTCTAGAGCAGAGCACTGAGAAGTCTGTCAGATGGAAGGGAAGCGCTGTTGTGCCCATGGTGAAGACGTTGCTTGGCCGCACTGTTGAAGCAACGCCCAGAGAGAAACAGGCACCGTGGGCCTCCAGGCAGGGGCTGCGGGATCACAGCCAGAATGCCCCTGCGTCCCAGCTGAGAAGCTACCTCCCAGTTGGAGGCTCCATGCCGCCCTCCAGAAGAGCAAAGACGTGTGGAGTGTGTCTGGCCTTTCCTTGGGAGTGTGGTGCCCTTCCCTCTTCCCCAGGCACAGGAGAAACTGCCCCTGAGCCAAGACCTCTCCAAGGGCTTTTCCCTCAGGCTGAAGCAGATTTCGCAGGAAGCGGGCCTCGAGAGCTTCCTTCGTGGATGCAGAGGCAGCAGAGCGGCCTGCCTTTGCAAAGCTGCATTTGGCAGAGAGGAGCTCGCTTTGGCACTGGGAGGCTGTGAGATCTGCTCCAGGCACCGGGATTGCTGGGTTGGGGCCTGCATCTCGCTTCCACTTCCTGAGCTGCCAAAGACTTTGCTAGCTCACAGCCTCGCTAGCCATGAAGGAGCAGGCTGAGGGAGTGTGTCAGACATGACTCAGCACTTTCCTGGGCTTGCCTGTGGTTTTGCCTTTCCACTCCAACTAGGCCCCAGGACTCCTTGCACAGGAGGAGGAGCCCGGTTGTCTCCAAACGTCCTAGGGCTAGAGTAGAGCAGGGAGAACTCTGTCAGATGGAAGGGAAGAACAGAAGGGTAGATGGGGCAGATGTTGCCTGGCCTCTCTGGTGAAGCCACGCACAGGGAGAAACAGGCACCATGGGCCTGCAGGCAGGGGATGCGAGATCCCAGCCAGAGTGCTTCTGCGTCTCAGCCGAGAAGCTTCCTGAGCGTTTGAGGTTGCCTGCAGCTCTCCAGAGGAGCAAAGACATGTGGGGTGTGTTTGGCCTTTCCCTGTGAGGGTGGTGCCCCTGCGGCAGCCCCAGGCCCAGGAGCAACGGCCCCAGAGGAAAGACCGTTCCCACTGAGATTCACTCAGGCTGAGAAGCAGATTTCGCAGGAAGCGGGATGAGAGAGCTTCCTTCGCCAATGCAGAGGCAGCCTAGCGGCCTGCGTCTGCACAGCTGGATTTGGCAGAGAGGCGTTCGCTTTGCCACTGGGAGACGCTGAGATGGGATCCAAGCACCGAGATTTCCGGGTGCGCGGCCTGCATCTCTCTTGCACTTTCCGAGCTTGGGAAGGCTTTCCTAGCTCACAGCGTTGCTTCCCTGAAAGGAGCAGGCTGAGGAAGTGTGTCCGACGTGACTCAGCCCCTTCCTAGGCGTCCCTGTGCTATTGCCTTTCAGTGCAATGGAAGTCGCAGGACTCCTTGGAAAGGAGGCTGGGCTCGGTTGTCTCCCCACTTCAGAGGTCTAGAGCAGAGCACTGAGAAGTCTGTCAGATGGAAGGGAAGCGCTGTTGTGCCCATGGTGAAGACGTTGCTTGGCCGCACTGTTGAAGCAACGCCCAGAGAGAAACAGGCACCGTGGGCCTCCAGGCAGGGGCTGCGGGATCACAGCCAGAATGCCCCTGCGTCCCAGCTGAGAAGCTACCTCCCAGTTGGAGGCTCCATGCCGCCCTCCAGAAGAGCAAAGACGTGTGGAGTGTGTCTGGCCTTTCCTTGGGAGTGTGGTGCCCTTCCCTCTTCCCCAGGCACAGGAGAAACTGCCCCTGAGCCAAGACCTCTCCAAGGGCTTTTCCCTCAGGCTGAAGCAGATTTCGCAGGAAGCGGGCCTCGAGAGCTTCCTTCGTGGATGCAGAGGCAGCAGAGCGGCCTGCCTTTGCAAAGCTGCATTTGGCAGAGAGGAGCTCGCTTTGGCACTGGGAGGCTGTGAGATCTGCTCCAGGCACCGGGATTGCTGGGTTGGGGCCTGCATCTCGCTTCCACTTCCTGAGCTGCCAAAGACTTTGCTAGCTCACAGCCTCGCTAGCCATGAAGGAGCAGGCTGAGGGAGTGTGTCAGACATGACTCAGCACTTTCCTGGGCTTGCCTGTGGTTTTGCCTTTCCACTCCAACTAGGCCCCAGGACTCCTTGCACAGGAGGAGGAGCCCGGTTGTCTCCAAACGTCCTAGGGCTAGAGTAGAGCAGGGAGAACTCTGTCAGATGGAAGGGAAGAGCAGAAGGGTAGATGGGGCAGATGTTGCCTGGCCGCTCTGGTGAAGCCACGCACAGGGAGAAACAGGCACCATGGGCCTCCAGGCAGGGGATGCGAGATCCCAGCCAGAGTGCTTCTGCGTCTCAGCAGAGAAGCTTCCTGAGCGTTTGAGGTTGCCTGCAGCTCTCCAGAGGAGCAAAGACATGTGGGGTGTGTTTGGCCTTTCCCTGTGAGGGTGGTGCCCCTGCGGCAGCCCCAGGCCCAGGAGCAACGGCCCCAGAGGAAAGACCGTTCCCAGTGAGATTCACTCAGCCTGAGAAGCAGATTTCGCAGGAAGCGGGATGAGAGAGCTTCCTTCGCCAATGCAGAGGCAGCCTAGCGGCCTGCGTCCGCACAGCTGGATTTGGCAGAGAGGCGTTCGCTTTGCCACTGGGAGACGCTGAGATGGGCTCCAAGCCCCGAGATTTCCGGGTGCGCGGCCTGCATCTCTCTTGCACTTTCCGGGCTTGGGAAGGCTTTCCTAGCTCACAGCGTTGCTTCCCTGAAAGGAGCAGGCTGAGGAAGTGTGTCCGACGTGACTCAGCCCCTTCCTAGGCGTCCCTGTGCTATTGCCTTTCAGTGCAATGGAAGGCGCAGGACTCCTTGGAAAGGAGGCTGGGCTCGGTTGTCTCCCCACTTCAGAGGTCTAGAGCAGAGCACTGAGAAGTCTGTCAGATGGAAGGGAAGCGCTGTTGTGCCCATGGTGAAGACGTTGCTTGGCCGCACTGTTGAAGCAACGCCCAGAGAGAAACAGGCACCGTGGGCCTCCAGGCAGGGGCTGCGGGATCACAGCCAGAATGCCCCTGCGTCTCAGCTGAGAAGCTACCTCCCAGTTGGAGGCTCCATGCCGCCCTCCAGAAGAGCAAAGACGTGTGGAGTGTGTCTGGCCTTTCCTTGGGAGTGTGGTGCCCTTCCCTCTTCCCCAGGCACAGGAGAAACTGCCCCTGAGCCAAGACCTCTCCAAGGGCTTTTCCCTCAGGCTGAAGCAGATTTCGCAGGAAGCGGGCCTCGAGAGCTTCCTTCGTGGATGCAGAGGCAGCAGAGCGGCCTGCCTTTGCAAAGCTGCATTTGGCAGAGAGGAGCTCGCTTTGGCACTGGGAGGCTGTGAGATCTGCTCCAGGCACCGGGATTGCTGGGTTGGGGCCTGCATCTCGCTTCCACTTCCTGAGCTGCCAAAGACTTTGCTAGCTCACAGCCTCGCTAGCCATGAAGGAGCAGGCTGAGGGAGTGTGTCAGACATGACTCAGCACTTTCCTGGGCTTGCCTGTGGTTTTGCCTTTCCACTCCAACTAGGTCCCAGGACTCCTTGCACAGGAGGAGGAGCCCGGTTGTCTCCAAACGTCCTAGGGCTAGAGTAGAGCAGGGAGAACTCTGTCAGATGGAAGGGAAGAGCAGAAGGGTAGATGGGGCAGATGTTGCCTGGCCGCTCTGGTGAAGCCACGCACAGGGAGAAACAGGCACCATGGGCCTCCAGGCAGGGGATGCGAGATCCCAGCCAGAGTGCTTCTGCGTCTCAGCCGAGAAGCTTCCTGAGCCTTTGAGGTTGCCTGCAGCTCTCCAGAGGAGCAAAGACATGTGGGGTGTGTTTGGCCTTTCCCTGTGAGGGTGGTGCCCCTGCGGGAGCCCCAGGCCCAGGAGCAACGGCCCCAGAGGAAAGACCGTTCCCACTGAGATTCACTCAGGCTGAGAAGCAGATTTCGCAGGAAGCGGGATGAGAGAGCTTCCTTCGCCAATGCAGAGGCAGCCTAGCGGCCTGCGTCCGCACAGCTGGATTTGGCAGAGAGGTGTTCGCTTTGCCACTGGGAGACGCTGAGATGGGCTCCAAGCACCGAGATTTCCGGGTGCGCGGCCTGCATCTCTCTTGCACTTTCCGAGCTTGGGAAGGCTTTCCTAGCTCACAGCGTTGCTTCCCTGAAAGGAGCAGGCTGAGGAAGTGTGTCCGACGTGACTCAGCCCCTTCCTAGGCGTCCCTGTGCTATTGCCTTTCAATGCAATGGAAGGCGCAGGACTCCTTGGAAAGGAGGCTGGGCTCGGTTGTCTCCCCACTTCAGAGGTCTAGAGCAGAGCACTGAGAAGTCTGTCAGATGGAAGGGAAGCGCTGTTGTGCCCATGGTGAAGACGTTGCTTGGCCGCACTGTTGAAGCAACGCCCAGAGAGAAACAGGCACCGTGGGCCTCCAGGCAGGGGCTGCGGGATCACAGCCAGAATGCCCCTGCGTCTCAGCTGAGAAGCTACCTCCCAGTTGGAGGCTCCATGCCGCCCTCCAGAAGAGCAAAGACGTGTGGAGTGTGTCTGGCCTTTCCTTGGGAGTGTGGTGCCCTTCCCTCTTCCCCAGGCACAGGAGAAACTGCCCCTGAGCCAAGACCTCTCCAAGGGCTTTTCCCTCAGGCTGAAGCAGATTTCGCAGGAAGCGGGCCTCGAGAGCTTCCTTCGTGGATGCAGAGGCAGCAGAGCGGCCTGCCTTTGCAAAGCTGCATTTGGCAGAGAGGAGCTCGCTTTGGCACTGGGAGGCTGTGAGATCTGCTCCAGGCACCGGGATTGCTGGGTTGGGGCCTGCATCTCGCTTCCACTTCCTGAGCTGCCAAAGACTTTGCTAGCTCACAGCCTCGCTAGCCATGAAGGAGCAGGCTGAGGGAGTGTGTCAGACATGACTCAGCACTTTCCTGGGCTTGCCTGTGGTTTTGCCTTTCCACTCCAACTAGGCCCCAGGACTCCTTGCACAGGAGGAGGAGCCCGGTTGTCTCCAAACGTCCTAGGGCTAGAGTAGAGCAGGGAGAACTCTGTCAGATGGAAGGGAAGAGCAGAAGGGTAGATGGGGCAGATGTTGCCTGGCCGCTCTGGTGAAGCCACGCACAGGGAGAAACAGGCACCATGGGCCTCCAGGCAGGGGATGCGAGATCCCAGCCAGAGTGCTTCTGCGTCTCAGCCGAGAAGCTTCCTGAGCGTTTGAGGTTGCCTGCAGCTCTCCAGAGGAGCAAAGACATGTGGGGTGTGTTTGGCCTTTCCCTGTGAGGGTGGTGCCCCTGCGGCAGCCCCAGGCCCAGGAGCAACGGCCCCAGAGGAAAGACCGTTCCCACTGAGATTCACTCAGGCTGAGAAGCAGATTTCGCAGGAAGCGGGATGAGAGAGCTTCCTTCGCCAATGCAGAGGCAGCCTAGCGGCCTGCGTCTGCACAGCTGGATTTGGCAGAGAGGCGTTCGCTTTGCCACTGGGAGACGCTGAGATGGGCTCCAAGCACCGAGATTTCCGGGTGCGCGGCCTCCATCTCTCTTGCACTTTCCGAGCTTGGGAAGGCTTTCCTAGCTCACAGCGTTGCTTCCCTGAAAGGAGCAGGCTGAGGAAGTGTGTCCGACGTGACTCAGCCCCTTCCTAGGCGTCCCTGTGCTATTGCCTTTCAGTGCAATGGAAGGCGCAGGACTCCTTGGAAAGGAGGCTGGGCTCGGTTGTCTCCCCACTTCAGAGGTCTAGAGCAGAGCACTGAGAAGTCTGTCAGATGGAAGGGAAGCGCTGTTGTGCCCATGGTGAAGACGTTGCTTGGCCGCACTGTTGAAGCAACGCCCAGAGAGAAACAGGCACCGTGGGCCTCCAGGCAGGGGCTGCGGGATCACAGCCAGAATGCCCCTGCGTCTCAGCTGAGAAGCTACCTCCCAGTTGGAGGCTCCATGCCGCCCTCCAGAAGAGCAAAGACGTGTGGAGTGTGTCTGGCCTTTCCTTGGGAGTGTGGTGCCCTTCCCTCTTCCCCAGGCACAGGAGAAACTGCCCCTGAGCCAAGACCTCTCCAAGGGCTTTTCCCTCAGGCTGAAGCAGATTTCGCAGGAAGCGGGCCTCGAGAGCTTCCTTCGTGGATGCAGAGGCAGCAGAGCGGCCTGCCTTTGCAAAGCTGCATTTGGCAGAGAGGAGCTCGCTTTGGCACTGGGAGGCTGTGAGATCTGCTCCAGGCACCGGGATTGCTGGGTTGGGGCCTGCATCTCGCTTCCACTTCCTGAGCTGCCAAAGACTTTGCTAGCTCACAGCCTCGCTAGCCATGAAGGAGCAGGCTGAGGGAGTGTGTCAGACATGACTCAGCACTTTCCTGGGCTTGCCTGTGGTTTTGCCTTTCCACTCCAACTAGGCCCCAGGACTCCTTGCACAGGAGGAGGAGCCCGGTTGTCTCCAAACGTCCTAGGGCTAGAGTAGAGCAGGGAGAACTCTGTCAGATGGAAGGGAAGAGCAGAAGGGTAGATGGGGCAGATGTTGCCTGGCCGCTCTGGTGAAGCCACGCACAGGGAGAAACAGGCACCATGGGCCTCCAGGCAGGGGATGCGAGATCCCAGCCAGAGTGCTTCTGCGTCTCAGCCGAGAAGCTTCCTGAGCCTTTGAGGTTGCCTGCAGCTCTCCAGAGGAGCAAAGACATGTGGGGTGTGTTTGGCCTTTCCCTGTGAGGGTGGTGCCCCTGCGGCAGCCCCAGGCCCAGGAGCAACGGCCCCAGAGGAAAGACCGTTCCCACTGAGATTCACTCAGGCTGAGAAGCAGATTTCGCAGGAAGCGGGATGAGAGAGCTTCCTTCGCCAATGCAGAGGCAGCCTAGCGGCCTGCGTCCGCACAGCTGGATTTGGCAGAGAGGCGTTCGCTTTGCCACTGGGAGACGCTGAGATGGGCTCCAAGCACCGAGATTTCCGGGTGCGCGGCCTGCATCTCTCTTGCACTTTCCGAGCTTGGGAAGGCTTTCCTAGCTCACAGCGTTGCTTCCCTGAAAGGAGCAGGCTGAGGAAGTGTGTCCGACGTGACTCAGCCCCTTCCTAGGCGTCCCTGTGCTATTGCCTTTCAGTGCAATGGAAGGCGCAGGACTCCTTGGAAAGGAGGCTGGGCTCGGTTGTCTCCCCACTTCAGAGGTCTAGAGCAGAGCACTGAGAAGTCTGTCAGATGGAAGGGAAGCGCTGTTGTGCCCATGGTGAAGACGTTGCTTGGCCGCACTGTTGAAGCAACGCCCAGAGAGAAACAGGCACCGTGGGCCTCCAGGCAGGGGCTGCGGGATCACAGCCAGAATGCCCCTGCGTCTCAGCTGAGAAGCTACCTCCCAGTTGGAGGCTCCATGCCGCCCTCCAGAAGAGCAAAGACGTGTGGAGTGTGTCTGGCCTTTCCTTGGGAGTGTGGTGCCCTTCCCTCTTCCCCAGGCACAGGAGAAACTGCCCCTGAGCCAAGACCTCTCCAAGGGCTTTTCCCTCAGGCTGAAGCAGATTTCGCAGGAAGCGGGCCTCGAGAGCTTCCTTCGTGGATGCAGAGGCAGCAGAGCGGCCTGCCTTTGCAAAGCTGCATTTGGCAGAGAGGAGCTCGCTTTGGCACTGGGAGGCTGTGAGATCTGCTCCAGGCACCGGGATTGCTGGGTTGGGGCCTGCATCTCACTTCCACTTCCTGAGCTGCCAAAGACTTTGCTAGCTCACAGCCTCGCTAGCCATGAAGGAGCAGGCTGAGGGAGTGTGTCAGACATGACTCAGCACTTTCCTGGGCTTGCCTGTGGTTTTGCCTTTCCACTCCAACTAGGCCCCAGGACTCCTTGCACAGGAGGAGGAGCCCGGTTGTCTCCAAACGTCCTAGGGCTAGAGTAGAGCAGGGAGAACTCTGTCAGATGGAAGGGAAGAGCAGAAGGGTAGATGGGGCAGATGTTGCCTGGCCGCTCTGGTGAAGCCACGCACAGGGAGAAACAGGCACCATGGGCCTCCAGGCAGGGGATGCGAGATCCTAGCCAGAGTGCTTCTGCGTCTCAGCCGAGAAGCTTCCTGAGCGTTTGAGGTTGCCTGCAGCTCTCCAGAGGAGCAAAGACATGTGGGGTGTGTTTGGCCTTTCCCTGTGAGGGTGGTGCCCTTGCGGCAGCCCCAGGCCCAGGAGCAACGGCCCCAGAGGAAAGACCGTTCCCACTGAGATTCACTCAGGCTGAGAAGCAGATTTCGCAGGAAGCGGGATGAGAGAGCTTCCTTCGCCAATGCAGAGGCAGCCTAGCTGCCTGCGTCTGCACAGCTGGATTTGGCAGAGAGGCGTTCGCTTTGCCACTGGGAGACGCTGAGATGGGCTCCAAGCCCCGAGATTTCCGGGTGCGCGGCCTGCATCTCTCTTGCACTTTCCGAGCTTGGGAAGGCTTTCCTAGCTCACAGCGTTGCTTCCCTGAAAGGAGCAGGCTGAGGAAGTGTGTCCGACGTGACTCAGCCCCTTCCTAGGCGTCCCTGTGCTATTGCCTTTCAGTGCAATGGAAGGCGCAGGACTCCTTGGAAAGGAGGCTGGGCTCGGTTGTCTCCCCACTTCAGAGGTCTAGAGCAGAGCACTGAGAAGTCTGTCAGATGGAAGGGAAGCGCTGTTGTGCCCATGGTGAAGACGTTGCTTGGCCGCACTGTTGAAGCAACGCCCAGAGAGAAACAGGCACCGTGGGCCTCCAGGCAGGGGCTGCGGGATCACAGCCAGAATGCCCCTGCGTCTCAGCTGAGAAGCTACCTCCCAGTTGGAGGCTCCATGCCGCCCTCCAGAAGAGCAAAGACGTGTGGAGTGTGT
The DNA here is from genome assembly GCF_049115385.1 of Moschus berezovskii. NCBI lineage: Eukaryota > Metazoa > Chordata > Mammalia > Artiodactyla > Moschidae > Moschus > Moschus berezovskii. The sequence goes on from NC_142476.1 coordinate 318,233, forward strand.
CTGGCCTTTCCTTGGGAGTGTGGTGCCCTTCCCTCTTCCCCAGGCACAGGAGAAACTGCCCCTGAGCCAAGACCTCTCCAAGGGCTTTTCCCTCAGGCTGAAGCAGATTTCGCAGGAAGCGGGCCTCGAGAGCTTCCTTCGTGGATGCAGAGGCAGCAGAGCGGCCTGCCTTTGCAAAGCTGCATTTGGCAGAGAGGAGCTCGCTTTGGCACTGGGAGGCTGTGAGATCTGCTCCAGGCACCGGGATTGCTGGGTTGGGGCCTGCATCTCGCTTCCACTTCCTGAGCTGCCAAAGACTTTGCTAGCTCACAGCCTCGCTAGCCATGAAGGAGCAGGCTGAGGGAGTGTGTCAGACATGACTCAGCACTTTCCTGGGCTTGCCTGTGGTTTTGCCTTTCCACTCCAACTAGGCCCCAGGACTCCTTGCACAGGAGGAGGAGCCCGGTTGTCTCCAAACGTCCTAGGGCTAGAGTAGAGCAGGGAGAACTCTGTCAGATGGAAGGGAAGAGCAGAAGGGTAGATGGGGCAGATGTTGCCTGGCCGCTCTGGTGAAGCCACGCACAGGGAGAAACAGGCACCATGGGCCTCCAGGCAGGGGATGCGAGATCCCAGCCAGAGTGCTTCTGCGTCTCAGCCGAGAAGCTTCCTGAGCGTTTGAGGTTGCCTGCAGCTCTCCAGAGGAGCAAAGACATGTGGGGTGTGTTTGGCCTTTCCCTGTGAGGGTGGTGCCCCTGCGGCAGCCCCAGGCCCAGGAGCAACGGCCCCAGAGGAAAGACCGTTCCCACTGAGATTCACTCAGGCTGAGAAGCAGATTTCGCAGGAAGCGGGATGAGAGAGCTTCCTTCGCCAATGCAGAGGCAGCCTAGCGGCCTGCGTCTGCACAGCTGGATTTGGCAGAGAGGTGTTCCCTTTGCCACTGGGAGACGCTGAGATGGGCTCCAAGCACCGAGATTTCCGGGTGCGCGGCCTGCATCTCTCTTGCACTTTCTGAGCTTGGGAAGGCTTTCCTAGCTCACAGCGTTGCTTCCCTGAAAGGAGCAGGCTGAGGAAGTGTGTCCGACGTGACTCCGCCCCTTCCTATGCGTCCCTGTGCTATTGCCTTTCAGTGCAATGGAAGGCGCAGGACTCCTTGGAAAGGAGGCTGGGCTCGGTTGTCTCCCCACTTCAGAGGTCTAGAGCAGAGCACTGAGAAGTCTGTCAGATGGAAGGGAAGCGCTGTTGTGCCCATGGTGAAGACGTTGCTTGGCCGCACTGTTGAAGCAACGCCCAGAGAGAAACAGGCACCGTGGGCCTCCAGGCAGGGGCTGCGGGATCACAGCCAGAATGCCCCTGCGTCTCAGCTGAGAAGCTACCTCCCAGTTGGAGGCTCCATGCCGCCCTCCAGAAGAGCAAAGACGTGTGGAGTGTGTCTGGCCTTTCCTTGGGACTGTGGTGCCCTTCCCTCTTCCCCAGGCACAGGAGAAACTGCCCCTGAGCCAAGACCTCTCCAAGGGCTTTTCCCTCAGGCTGAAGCAGATTTCGCAGGAAGCGGGCCTCGAGAGCTTCCTTCGTGGATGCAGAGGCAGCAGAGCGGCCTGCCTTTGCAAAGCTGCATTTGGCAGAGAGGAGCTCGCTTTGGCACTGGGAGGCTGTGAGATCTGCTCCAGGCACCGGGATTGCTGGGTTGGGGCCTGCATCTCGCTTCCACTTCCTGAGCTGCCAAAGACTTTGCTAGCTCACAGCCTCGCTAGCCATGAAGGAGCAGGCTGAGGGAGTGTGTCAGACATGACTCAGCACTTTCCTGGGCTTGCCTGTGGTTTTGCCTTTCCACTCCAACTAGGCCCCAGGACTCCTTGCACAGGAGGAGGAGCCCGGTTGTCTCCAAACGTCCTAGGGCTAGAGTAGAGCAGGGAGAACTCTGTCAGATGGAAGGGAAGAGCAGAAGGGTAGATGGGGCAGATGTTGCCTGGCCGCTCTGGTGAAGCCACGCACAGGGAGAAACAGGCACCATGGGCCTCCAGGCAGGGGATGCGAGATCCTAGCCAGAGTGCTTCTGCGTCTCAGCCGAGAAGCTTCCTGAGCGTTTGAGGTTGCCTGCAGCTCTCCAGAGGAGCAAAGACATGTGGGGTGTGTTTGGCCTTTCCCTGTGAGGGTGGTGCCCTTGCGGCAGCCCCAGGCCCAGGAGCAACGGCCCCAGAGGAAAGACCGTTCCCACTGAGATTCACTCAGGCTGAGAAGCAGATTTCGCAGGAAGCGGGATGAGAGAGCTTCCTTCGCCAATGCAGAGGCAGCCTAGCTGCCTGCGTCTGCACAGCTGGATTTGGCAGAGAGGCGTTCGCTTTGCCACTGGGAGACGCTGAGATGGGCTCCAAGCCCCGAGATTTCCGGGTGCGCGGCCTGCATCTCTCTTGCACTTTCCGAGCTTGGGAAGGCTTTCCTAGCTCACAGCGTTGCTTCCCTGAAAGGAGCAGGCTGAGGAAGTGTGTCCGACGTGACTCAGCCCCTTCCTAGGCGTCCCTGTGCTATTGCCTTTCAGTGCAATGGAAGGCGCAGGACTCCTTGGAAAGGAGGCTGGGCTCGGTTGTCTCCCCACTTCAGAGGTCTAGAGCAGAGCACTGAGAAGTCTGTCAGATGGAAGGGAAGCGCTGTTGTGCCCATGGTGAAGACGTTGCTTGGCCGCACTGTTGAAGCAACGCCCAGAGAGAAACAGGCACCGTGGGCCTCCAGGCAGGGGCTGCGGGATCACAGCCAGAATGCCCCTGCGTCTCAGCTGAGAAGCTACCTCCCAGTTGGAGGCTCCATGCCGCCCTCCAGAAGAGCAAAGACGTGTGGAGTGTGTCTGGCCTTTCCTTGGGAGTGTGGTGCCCTTCCCTCTTCCCCAGGCACAGGAGAAACTGCCCCTGAGCCAAGACCTCTCCAAGGGCTTTTCCCTCAGGCTGAAGCAGATTTCGCAGGAAGCGGGCCTCGAGAGCTTCCTTCGTGGATGCAGAGGCAGCAGAGCGGCCTGCCTTTGCAAAGCTGCATTTGGCAGAGAGGAGCTCGCTTTGGCACTGGGAGGCTGTGAGATCTGCTCCAGGCACCGGGATTGCTGGGTTGGGGCCTGCATCTCGCTTCCACTTCCTGAGCTGCCAAAGACTTTGCTAGCTCACAGCCTCGCTAGCCATGAAGGAGCAGGCTGAGGGAGTGTGTCAGACATGACTCAGCACTTTCCTGGGCTTGCCTGTGGTTTTGCCTTTCCACTCCAACTAGGCCCCAGGACTCCTTGCACAGGAGGAGGAGCCCGGTTGTCTCCAAACGTCCTAGGGCTAGAGTAGAGCAGGGAGAACTCTGTCAGATGGAAGGGAAGAGCAGAAGGGTAGATGGGGCAGATGTTGCCTGGCCGCTCTGGTGAAGCCACGCACAGGGAGAAACAGGCACCATGGGCCTCCAGGCAGGGGATGCGAGATCCCAGCCAGAGTGCTTCTGCGTCTCAGCCGAGAAGCTTCCTGAGCGTTTGAGGTTGCCTGCAGCTCTCCAGAGGAGCAAAGACATGTGGGGTGTGTTTGGCCTTTCCCTGTGAGGGTGGTGCCCCTGCGGCAGCCCCAGGCCCAGGAGCAACGGCCCCAGAGGAAAGACCGTTCCCACTGAGATTCACTCAGGCTGAGAAGCAGATTTCGCAGGAAGCGGGATGAGAGAGCTTCCTTCGCCAATGCAGAGGCAGCCTAGCGGCCTGCGTCTGCACAGCTGGATTTGGCAGAGAGGTGTTCGCTTTGCCACTGGGAGACGCTGAGATGGGCTCCAAGCACCGAGATTTCCGGGTGCGCGGCCTGCATCTCTCTTGCACTTTCTGAGCTTGGGAAGGCTTTCCTAGCTCACAGCGTTGCTTCCCTGAAAGGAGCAGGCTGAGGAAGTGTGTCCGACGTGACTCCGCCCCTTCCTAGGCGTCCCTGTGCTATTGCCTTTCAGTGCAATGGAAGGCGCAGGACTCCTTGGAAAGGAGGCTGGGCTCGGTTGTCTCCCCACTTCAGAGGTCTAGAGCAGAGCACTGAGAAGTCTGTCAGATGGAAGGGAAGCGCTGTTGTGCCCATGGTGAAGACGTTGCTTGGCCGCACTGTGGAAGCAACGCCCAGAGAGAAACAGGCACCGTGGGCCTCCAGGCAGGGGCTGCGGGATCACAGCCAGAATGCCCCTGCGTCTCAGCTGAGAAGCTACCTCCCAGTTGGAGGCTCCATGCCGCCCTCCAGAAGAGCAAAGACGTGTGGAGTGTGTCTGGCCTTTCCTTGGGACTGTGGTGCCCTTCCCTCTTCCCCAGGCACAGGAGAAACTGCCCCTGAGCCAAGACCTCTCCAAGGGCTTTTCCCTCAGGCTGAAGCAGATTTCGCAGGAAGCGGGCCTCGAGAGCTTCCTTCGTGGATGCAGAGGCAGCAGAGCGGCCTGCCTTTGCAAAGCTGCATTTGGCAGAGAGGAGCTCGCTTTGGCACTGGGAGGCTGTGAGATCTGCTCCAGGCACCGGGATTGCTGGGTTGGGGCCTGCATCTCGCTTCCACTTCCTGAGCTGCCAAAGACTTTGCTAGCTCACAGCCTCGCTAGCCATGAAGGAGCAGGCTGAGGGAGTGTGTCAGACATGACTCAGCACTTTCCTGGGCTTGCCTGTGGTTTTGCCTTTCCACTCCAACTAGGCCCCAGGACTCCTTGCACAGGAGGAGGAGCCCGGTTGTCTCCAAACGTCCTAGGGCTAGAGTAGAGCAGGGAGAACTCTGTCAGATGGAAGGGAAGAGCAGAAGGGTAGATGGGGCAGATGTTGCCTGGCCGCTCTGGTGAAGCCACGCACAGGGAGAAACAGGCACCATGGGCCTCCAGGCAGGGGATGCGAGATCCCAGCCAGAGTGCTTCTGCGTCTCAGCCGAGAAGCTTCCTGAGCGTTTGAGGTTGCCTGCAGCTCTCCAGAGGAGCAAAGACATGTGGGGTGTGTTTGGCCTTTCCCTGTGAGGGTGGTGCCCCTGCGGCAGCCCCAGGCCGAGGAGCAACCGGCCCAGAGGAAAGACCGTTCCCACTGAGATTCACTCAGGCTGAGAAGCAGATTTCGCAGGAAGCGGGATGAGAGAGCTTCCTTCGCCAATGCAGAGGCAGCCTAGCGGCCTGCGTCTGCACAGCTGGATTTGGCAGAGAGGCGTTCGCTTTGCCACTGGGAGACGCTGAGATGGGCTCCAAGCCCCGAGATTTCCGGGTGCGCGGCCTGCATCTCTCTTGCACTTTCCGGGCTTGGGAAGGCTTTCCTAGCTCACAGCGTTGCTTCCCTGAAAGGAGCAGGCTGAGGAAGTGTGTCCGACGTGACTCAGCCCCTTCCTAGGCGTCCCTGTGCTATTGCCTTTCAGTGCAATGGAAGGCGCAGGACTCCTTGGAAAGGAGGCTGGGCTCGGTTGTCTCCCCACTTCAGAGGTCTAGAGCAGAGCACTGAGAAGTCTGTCAGATGGAAGGGAAGCGCTGTTGTGCCCATGGTGAAGACGTTGCTTGGCCGCACTGTTGAAGCAACGCCCAGAGAGAAACAGGCACCGTGGGCCTCCAGGCAGGGGCTGCGGGATCACAGCCAGAATGCCCCTGCGTCTCAGCTGAGAAGCTAACTCCCAGTTGGAGGCTCCATGCGGCCCTCCAGAAGAGCAAAGACGTGTGGAGTGTGTCTGGCCTTTCCTTGGGAGTGTGGTGCCCTTCCCTCTTCCCCAGGCACAGGAGAAACTGCCCCTGAGCCAAGACCTCTCCAAGGGCTTTTCCCTCAGGCTGAAGCAGATTTCGCAGGAAGCGGGCCTCGAGAGCTTCCTTCGTGGATGCAGAGGCAGCAGAGCGGCCTGCCTTTGCAAAGATGCATTTGGCAGAGAGGAGCTCGCTTTGGCACTGGGAGGCTGTGAGATCTGCTCCAGGCACCGGGATTGCTGGGTTGGGGCCTGCATCTCGCTTCCACTTCCTGAGCTGCCAAAGACTTTGCTAGCTCACAGCCTCGCTAGCCATGAAGGAGCAGGCTGAGGGAGTGTGTCAGACATGACTCAGCACTTTCCTGGGCTTGCCTGTGGTTTTGCCTTTCCACTCCAACTAGGCCCCAGGACTCCTTGCACAGGAGGAGGAGCCCGGTTGTCTCCAAACGTCCTAGGGCTAGAGTAGAGCAGGGAGAACTCTGTCAGATGGAAGGGAAGAGCAGAAGGGTAGATGGGGCAGATGTTGCCTGGCCGCTCTGGTGAAGCCACGCACAGGGAGAAACAGGCACCATGGGCCTCCAGGCAGGGGATGCGAGATCCCAGCCAGAGTGCTTCTGCGTCTCAGCCGAGAAGCTTCCTGAGCGTTTGAGGTTGCCTGCAGCTCTCCAGAGGAGCAAAGACATGTGGGGTGTGTTTGGCCTTTCCCTGTGAGGGTGGTGCCCCTGCGGCAGCCCCAGGCCCAGGAGCAACGGCCCCAGAGGAAAGACCGTTCCCACTGAGATTCACTCAGGCTGAGAAGCAGATTTCGCAGGAAGCGGGATGAGAGAGCTTCCTTCGCCAATGCAGAGGCAGCCTAGCGGCCTGCGTCTGCACAGCTGGATTTGGCAGAGAGGCGTTCGCTTTGCCACTGGGAGACGCTGAGATGGGCTCCAAACACCGAGATTTCCGGTGCGCGGCCTGCATCTCTCTTGCACTTTCCGAGCTTGGGAAGGCTTTCCTAGCTCACAGCGTTGCTTCCCTGAAAGGAGCAGGCTGAGGAAGTGTGTCCGACGTGACTCAGCCCCTTCCTAGGCGTCCCTGTGCTATTGCCTTTCAGTGCAATGGAAGGCGCAGGACTCCTTGGAAAGGAGGCTGGGCTCGGTTGTCTCCCCACTTCAGAGGTCTAGAGCAGAGCACTGAGAAGTCTGTCAGATGGAAGGGAAGCGCTGTTGTGCCCATGGTGAAGACGTTGCTTGGCCGCACTGTTGAAGCAACGCCCAGAGAGAAACAGGCACCGTGGGCCTCCAGGCAGGGGCTGCGGGATCACAGCCAGAATGCCCCTGCGTCTCAGCTGAGAAGCTACCTCCCAGTTGGAGGCTCCATGCCGCCCTGCAGGAGAGCAAAGACGTGTGGAGTGTGTCTGGCCTTTCCTTGGGAGTGTGGTGCCCTTCCCTCTTCCCCAGGCACAGGAGAAACTGCCCCTGAGCCAAGACCTCTCCAAGGGCTTTTCCCTCAGGCTGAAGCAGATTTCGCAGGAAGCGGGCCTCGAGAGCTTCCTTCGTGGATGCAGAGGCAGCAGAGCGGCCTGCCTTTGCAAAGCTGCATTTGGCAGAGAGGAGCTCGCTTTGGCACTGGGAGGCTGTGAGATCTGCTCCAGGCACCGGGATTGCTGGGTTGGGGCCTGCATCTCGCTTCCACTTCCTGAGCTGCCAAAGACTTTGCTAGCTCACAGCCTCGCTAGCCATGAAGGAGCAGGCTGAGGGAGTGTGTCAGACATGACTCAGCACTTTCCTGGGCTTGCCTGTGGTTTTGCCTTTCCACTCCAACTAGGCCCCAGGACTCCTTGCACAGGAGGAGGAGCCCGGTTGTCTCCAAACGTCCTAGGGCTAGAGTAGAGCAGGGAGAACTCTGTCAGATGGAAGAGCAGAAGGGTAGATGGGGCAGATGTTGCCTGGCCGCTCTGGTGAAGCCACGCACAGGGAGAAACAGGCACCATGGGCCTCCAGGCAGGGGATGCGAGATCCCAGCCAGAGTGCTTCTGCGTCTCAGCCGAGAAGCTTCCTGAGAGTTTGAGGTTGCCTGTAGCTCTCCAGAGGAGCAAAGACATGTGGGGTGTGTTTGGCCTTTCCCTGTGATGGTGGTGCCCTTGCGGCAGCCCCAGGCCCAGGAGCAACGGCCCCAGAGGAAAGACCGTTCCCACTGAGATTCACTCAGGCTGAGAAGCAGATTTCGCAGGAAGCGGGATGAGAGAGCTTCCTTCGCCAATGCAGAGGCAGCCTAGCGGCCTGCGTCCGCACAGCTGGATTTGGCAGAGAGGCGTTCGCTTTGCCACTGGGAGACGCTGAGATGGGCTCCAAGCCCCGAGATTTCCGGGTGCGCGGCCTGCATCTCTCTTGCACTTTCCGAGCTTGGGAAGGCTTTCCTAGCTCACAGCGTTGCTTCCCTGAAAGGAGCAGGCTGAGGAAGTGTGTCCGACGTGACTCAGCCCCTTCCTAGGCGTCCCTGTGCTATTGCCTTTCAGTGCAATGGAAGGCGCAGGACTCCTTGGAAAGGAGGCTGGGCTCGGTTGTCTCCCCACTTCAGAGGTCTAAAGCAGAGCACTGAGAAGTCTGTCAGATGGAAGGGAAGCGCTGTTGTGCCCATGGTGAAGACGTTGCTTGGCCGCACTGTTGAAGCAACGCCCAGAGAGAAACAGGCACCGTGGGCCTCCAGGCAGGGGCTGCGGGATCACAGCCAGAATGCCCCTGCGTCTCAGCTGAGAAGCTACCTCCCAGTTGGAGGCTCCATGCCGCCCTCCAGAAGAGCAAAGACGTGTGGAGTGTGTCTGGCCTTTCCTTGGGAGTGTGGTGCCCTTCCCTCTTCCCCAGGCACAGGAGAAACTGCCCCTGAGCCAAGACCTCTCCAAGGGCTTTTCCCTCAGGCTGAAGCAGATTTCGCAGGAAGCGGGCCTCGAGAGCTTCCTTCGTGGATGCAGAGGCAGCAGAGCGGCCTGCCTTTGCAAAGCTGCATTTGGCAGAGAGGAGCTCGCTTTGGCACTGGGAGGCTGTGAGATCTGCTCCAGGCACCGGGATTGCTGGGTTGGGGCCTGCATCTCGCTTCCACTTCCTGAGCTGCCAAAGACTTTGCTAGCTCACAGCCTCGCTAGCCATGAAGGAGCAGGCTGAGGGAGTGTGTCAGACATGACTCAGCACTTTCCTGGGCTTGCCTGTGGTTTTGCCTTTCCACTCCAACTAGGCCCCAAGACTCCTTGCACAGGAGGAGGAGCCCGGTTGTCTCCAAACGTCCTAGGGCTAGAGTAGAGCAGGGAGAACTCTGTCAGATGGAAGGGAAGAGCAGAAGGGTAGATGGGGCAGATGTTGCCTGGCCGCTCTGGTGAAGCCACGCACAGGGAGAAACAGGCACCATGGGCCTCCAGGCAGGGGATGCGAGATCCCAGCCAGAGTGCTTCTGCGTCTCAGCCGAGAAGCTTCCTGAGCCTTTGAGGTTGCCTGCAGCTCTCCAGAGGAGCAAAGACATGTGGGGTGTGTTTGGCCTTTCCCTGTGAGGGTGGTGCCCCTGCGGCAGCCCCAGGCCCAGGAGCAACGGCCCCAGAGGAAAGACCGTACCCACTGAGATTCACTCAGGCTGAGAAGCAGATTTCGCAGGAAGCGGGATGAGAGAGCTTCCTTCGCCAATGCAGAGGCAGCCTAGCGGCCTGCGTCTGCACAGCTGGATTTGGCAGAGAGGCGTTCGCTTTGCCACTGGGAGACGCTGAGATGGGCTCCAAGCCCCGAGATTTCCGGGTGCGCGGCCTGCATCTCTCTTGCACTTTCCGAGCTTGGGAAGGCTTTCCTAGCTCACAGCGTTGCTTCCCTGAAAGGAGCAGGCTGAGGAAGTGTGTCCGACGTGACTCAGCCCCTTCCTAGGCGTCCCTGTGCTCTTGCCTTTCAGTGCAATGGAAGGCGCAGGACTCCTTGGAAAGGAGGCTGGGCTCGGTTGTCTCCCCACTTCAGAGGTCTAGAGCAGAGCACTGAGAAGTCTGTCAGATGGAAGGGAAGCGCTGTTGTGCCCATGGTGAAGACGTTGCTTGGCCGCACTGTTGAAGCAACGCCCAGAGAGAAACAGGCACCGTGGGCCTCCAGGCAGGGGCTGCGGGATCACAGCCAGAATGCCCCTGCGTCTCAGCTGAGAAGCTACCTCCCAGTTGGAGGCTCCATGCCGCCCTCCAGAAGAGCAAAGACGTGTGGAGTGTGTCTGGCCTTTCCTTGGGAGTGTGGTGCCCTTCCCTCTTCCCCAGGCACAGGAGAAACTGCCCCTGAGCCAAGACCTCTCCAAGGGCTTTTCCCTCAGGCTGAAGCAGATTTCGCAGGAAGCGGGCCTCGAGAGCTTCCTTCGTGGATGCAGAGGCAGCAGAGCGGCCTGCCTTTGCAAAGCTGCATTTGGCAGAGAGGAGCTCGCTTTGGCACTGGGAGGCTGTGAGATCTGCTCCAGGCACCGGGATTGCTGGGTTGGGGCCTGCATCTCGCTTCCACTTCCTGAGCTGCCAAAGACTTTGCTAGCTCACAGCCTCGCTAGCCATGAAGGAGCAGGCTGAGGGAGTGTGTCAGACATGACTCAGCACTTTCCTGGGCTTGCCTGTGGTTTTGCCTTTCCACTCCAACTAGGCCCCAGGACTCCTTGCACAGGAGGAGGAGCCCGGTTGTCTCCAAACGTCCTAGGGCTAGAGTAGAGCAGGGAGAACTCTGTCAGATGGAAGGGAAGAGCAGAAGGGTAGATGGGGCAGATGTTGCCTGGCCGCTCTGGTGAAGCCACGCACAGGGAGAAACAGGCACCATGGGCCTCCAGGCAGGGGATGCGAGATCCCAGCCAGAGTGCTTCTGCGTCTCAGCCGAGAAGCTTCCTGAGCGTTTGAGGTTGCCTGCAGCTCTCCAGAGGAGCAAAGACATGTGGGGTGTGTTTGGCCTTTCCCTGTGAGGGTGGTGCCCCTGCGGCAGCCCCAGGCCCAGGAGCAACGGCCCCAGAGGAAAGACCGTTCCCACTGAGATTCACTCAGGCTGAGAAGCAGATTTCGCAGGAAGCGGGATGAGAGAGCTTCCTTCGCCAATGCAGAGGCAGCCTAGCGGCCTGCGTCTGCACAGCTGGATTTGGCAGAGAGGTGTTCGCTTTGCCACTGGGAGACGCTGAGATGGGCTCCAAGCACCGAGATTTCCGGGTGCGCGGCCTGCATCTCTCTTGCACTTTCTGAGCTTGGGAAGGCTTTCCTAGCTCACAGCGTTGCTTCCCTGAAAGGAGCAGGCTGAGGAAGTGTGTCCGACGTGACTCCGCCCCTTCCTAGGCGTCCCTGTGCTATTGCCTTTCAGTGCAATGGAAGGCGCAGGACTCCTTGGAAAGGAGGCTGGGCTCGGTTGTCTCCCCACTTCAGAGGTCTAGAGCAGAGCACTGAGAAGTCTGTCAGATGGAAGGGAAGCGCTGTTGTGCCCATGGTGAAGACGTTGCTTGGCCGCACTGTTGAAGCAACGCCCAGAGAGAAACAGGCACCGTGGGCCTCCAGGCAGGGGCTGCGGGATCACAGCCAGAATGCCCCTGCGTCTCAGCTGAGAAGCTACCTCCCAGTTGGAGGCTCCATGCCGCCCTCCAGAAGAGCAAAGACGTGTGGAGTGTGTCTGGCCTTTCCTTGGGAGTGTGGTGCCCTTCCCTCTTCCCCAGGCACAGGAGAAACTGCCCCTGAGCCAAGACCTCTCCAAGGGCTTTTCCCTCAGGCTGAAGCAGATTTTGCAGGAAGCGGGCCTCGAGAGCTTCCTTCGTGGATGCAGAGGCAGCAGAGCGGCCTGCCTTTGCAAAGCTGCATTTGGCAGAGAGGAGCTCGCTTTGGCACTGGGAGGCTGTGAGATCTGCTCCAGGCACCGGGATTGCTGGGTTGGGGCCTGCATCTCGCTTCCACTTCCTGAGCTGCCAAAGACTTTGCTAGCTCACAGCCTCGCTAGCCATGAAGGAGCAGGCTGAGGGAGTGTGTCAGACATGACTCAGCACTTTCCTGGGCTTGCCTGTGGTTTTGCCTTTCCACTCCAACTAGGCCCCAGGACTCCTTGCACAGGAGGAGGAGCCCGGTTGTCTCCAAACGTCCTAGGGCTAGAGTAGAGCAGGGAGAACTCTGTCAGATGGAAGGGAAGAGCAGAAGGGTAGATGGGGCAGATGTTGCCTGGCCGCTCTGGTGAAGCCACGCACAGGGAGAAACAGGCACCATGGGCCTCCAGGCAGGGGATGCGAGATCCCAGCCAGAGTGCTTCTGCATCTCAGCCGAGAAGCTTCCTGAGCGTTTGAGGTTGCCTGCAGCTCTCCAGAGGAGCAAAGACATGTGGGGTGTGTTTTGTCTTTCCCTGTGAGGGTGGTGCCCCTGCGGCAGCCCCAGGCCCAGGAGCAATGGCCCCAGAGGAAAGACCGTTCCCACTGAGATTCACTCAGGCTGAGAAGCAGATTTTGCAGGAAGCGGGATGAGAGAGCTTCCTTCGCCAATGCAGAGGCAGCCTAGCGGCCTGCGTCCGCACAGCTGGATTTGGCAGAGAGGCGTTCGCTTTGCCACTGGTAGACGCTGAGATGGGCTCCAAGCACCGAGATTTCCGGGTGCGCGGCCTGCATCTCTCTTGCACTTTCCGAGCTTGGGAAGGCTTTCCTAGCTCACAGCGTTGCTTCCCTGAAAGGAGCAGGCTGAGGAAGTGTGTCCGACGTGACTCAGCCCCTTCCTAGGCGTCCCTGTGCTATTGCCTTTCAGTGCAATGGAAGTCGCAGGACTCCTTGGAAAGGAGGCTGGGCTCGGTTGTCTCCCCACTTCAGAGGTCTAGAGCAGAGCACTGAGAAGTCTGTCAGATGGAAGGGAAGCGCTGTTGTGCCCATGGTGAAGACGTTGCTTGGCCGCACTGTTGAAGCAACGCCCAGAGAGAAACAGGCACCGTGGGCCTCCAGGCAGGGGCTGCGGGATCACAGCCAGAATGCCCCTGCGTCTCAGCTGAGAAGCTACCTCCCAGTTGGAGGCTCCATGCCGCCCTCCAGAAGAGCAAAGACGTGTGGAGTGTGTCTGGCCTTTCCTTGGGAGTGTGGTGCCCTTCCCTCTTCCCCAGGCACAGGAGAAACTGCCCCTGAGCCAAGACCTCTCCAAGGGCTTTTCCCTCAGGCTGAAGCAGATTTCGCAGGAAGCGGGCCTCGAGAGCTTCCTTCGTGGATGCAGAGGCAGCAGAGCGGCCTGCCTTTGCAAAGCTGCATTTGGCAGAGAGGAGCTCGCTTTGGCACTGGGAGGCTGTGAGATCTGCTCCAGGCACCGGGATTGCTGGGTTGGGGCCTGCATCTCGCTTCCACTTCCTGAGCTGCCAAAGACTTTGCTAGCTCACAGCCTCGCTAGCCATGAAGGAGCAGGCTGAGGGAGTGTGTCAGACATGACTCAGCACTTTCCTGGGCTTGCCTGTGGTTTTGCCTTTCCACTCCAACTAGGCCCCAGGACTCCTTGCACAGGAGGAGGAGCCCGGTTGTCTCCAAACGTCCTAGGGCTAGAGTAGAGCAGGGAGAACTCTGTCAGATGGAAGGGAAGAGCAGAAGGGTAGATGGGGCAGATGTTGCCTGGCCGCTCTGGTGAAGCCACGCACAGGGAGAAACAGGCACCATGGGCCTCCAGGCAGGGGATGCGAGATCCCAGCCAGAGTGCTTCTGCGTCTCAGCCGAGAAGCTTCCTGAGCCTTTGAGGTTGCCTGCAGCTCTCCAGAGGAGCAAAGACATGTGGGGTGTGTTTGGCCTTTCCCTGTGAGGGTGGTGCCCCTGCGGCAGCCCCAGGCCCAGGAGCAACGGCCCCAGAGGAAAGACCGTTCCCACTGAGATTCACTCAGGCTGAGAAGCAGATTTCGCAGGAAGCGGGATGAGAGAGCTTCCTTCGCCAATGCAGAGGCAGCCTAGCGGCCTGCGTCTGCACAGCTGGATTTGGCAGAGAGGCGTTCGCTTTGCCACTGGGAGACGCTGAGATGGGCTCCAAACACCGAGATTTCCGGTGCGCGGCCTGCATCTCTCTTGCACTTTCCGAGCTTGGGAAGGCTTTCCTAGCTCACAGCGTTGCTTCCCTGAAAGGAGCAGGCTGAGGAAGTGTGTCCGACGTGACTCAGCCCCTTCCTAGGCGTCCCTGTGCTATTGCCTTTCAGTGCAATGGAAGGCGCAGGACTCCTTGGAAAGGAGGCTGGGCTCGGTTGTCTCCCCACTTCAGAGGTCTAGAGCAGAGCACTGAGAAGTCTGTCAGATGGAAGGGAAGCGCTGTTGTGCCCATGGTGAAGACGTTGCTTGGCCGCACTGTTGAAGCAACGCCCAGAGAGAAACAGGCACCGTGGGCCTCCAGGCAGGGGCTGCGGGATCACAGCCAGAATGCCCCTGCGTCTCAGCTGAGAAGCTACCTCCCAGTTGGAGGCTCCATGCCGCCCTCCAGAAGAGCAAAGACGTGTGGAGTGTGTCTGGCCTTTCCTTGGGAGTGTGGTGCCCTTCCCTCTTCCCCAGGCACAGGAGAAACTGCCCCTGAGCCAAGACCTCTCCAAGGGCTTTTCCCTCAGGCTGAAGCAGATTTCGCAGGAAGCGGGCCTCGAGAGCTTCCTTCGTGGATGCAGAGGCAGCAGAGCGGCCTGCCTTTGCAAAGCTGCATTTGGCAGAGAGGAGCTCGCTTTGGCACTGGGAGGCTGTGAGATCTGCTCCAGGCACCGGGATTGCTGGGTTGGGGCCTGCATCTCGCTTCCACTTCCTGAGCTGCCAAAGACTTTGCTAGCTCACAGCCTCGCTAGCCATGAAGGAGCAGGCTGAGGGAGTGTGTCAGACATGACTCAGCACTTTCCTGGGCTTGCCTGTGGTTTTGCCTTTCCACTCCAACTAGGCCCCAAGACTCCTTGCACAGGAGGAGGAGCCCGGTTGTCTCCAAACGTCCTAGGGCTAGAGTAGAGCAGGGAGAACTCTGTCAGATGGAAGGGAAGAGCAGAAGGGTAGATGGGGCAGATGTTGCCTGGCCGCTCTGGTGAAGCCACGCACAGGGAGAAACAGGCACCATGGGCCTCCAGGCAGGGGATGCGAGATCCCAGCCAGAGTGCTTCTGCGTCTCAGCCGAGAAGCTTCCTGAGCCTTTGAGGTTGCCTGCAGCTCTCCAGAGGAGCAAAGACATGTGGGGTGTGTTTGGCCTTTCCCTGTGAGGGTGGTGCCCCTGCGGCAGCCCCAGGCCCAGGAGCAACGGCCCCAGAGGAAAGACCGTACCCACTGAGATTCACTCAGGCTGAGAAGCAGATTTCGCAGGAAGCGGGATGAGAGAGCTTCCTTCGCCAATGCAGAGGCAGCCTAGCGGCCTGCGTCTGCACAGCTGGATTTGGCAGAGAGGCGTTCGCTTTGCCACTGGGAGACGCTGAGATGGGCTCCAAGCCCCGAGATTTCCGGGTGCGCGGCCTGCATCTCTCTTGCACTTTCCGAGCTTGGGAAGGCTTTCCTAGCTCACAGCGTTGCTTCCCTGAAAGGAGCAGGCTGAGGAAGTGTGTCCGACGTGACTCAGCCCCTTCCTAGGCGTCCCTGTGCTCTTGCCTTTCAGTGCAATGGAAGGCGCAGGACTCCTTGGAAAGGAGGCTGGGCTCGGTTGTCTCCCCACTTCAGAGGTCTAGAGCAGAGCACTGAGAAGTCTGTCAGATGGAAGGGAAGCGCTGTTGTGCCCATGGTGAAGACGTTGCTTGGCCGCACTGTTGAAGCAACGCCCAGAGAGAAACAGGCACCGTGGGCCTCCAGGCAGGGGCTGCGGGATCACAGCCAGAATGCCCCTGCGTCTCAGCTGAGAAGCTACCTCCCAGTTGGAGGCTCCATGCCGCCCTCTAGAAGAGCAAAGACGTGTGGAGTGTGTCTGGCCTTTCCTTGGGAGTGTGGTGCCCTTCCCTCTTCCCCAGGCACAGGAGAAACTGCCCCTGAGCCAAGACCTCTCCAAGGGCTTTTCCCTCAGGCTGAAGCAGATTTCGCAGGAAGCGGGCCTCGAGAGCTTCCTTCGTGGATGCAGAGGCAGCAGAGCGGCCTGCCTTTGCAAAGCTGCATTTGGCAGAGAGGAGCTCGCTTTGGCACTGGGAGGCTGTGAGATCTGCTCCAGGCACCGGGATTGCTGGGTTGGGGCCTGCATCTCGCTTCCACTTCCTGAGCTGCCAAAGACTTTGCTAGCTCACAGCCTCGCTAGCCATGAAGGAGCAGGCTGAGGGAGTGTGTCAGACATGACTCAGCACTTTCCTGGGCTTGCCTGTGGTTTTGCCTTTCCACTCCAACTAGGCCCCAGGACTCCTTGCACAGGAGGAGGAGCCCGGTTGTCTCCAAACGTCCTAGGGCTAGAGTAGAGCAGGAAGAACTCTGTCAGATGGAAGGGAAGAGCAGAAGGGTAGATGGGGCAGATGTTGCCTGGCCGCTCTGGTGAAGCCACGCACAGGGAGAAACAGGCACCATGGGCCTCCAGGCAGGGGATGCGAGATCCCAGCCAGAGTGCTTCTGCGTCTCAGCCGAGAAGCTTCCTGAGCGTTTGAGGTTGCCTGCAGCTCTCCAGAGGAGCAAAGACATGTGGGGTGTGTTTGGCCTTTCCCTGTGAGGGTGGGGCCCTTGCGGCAGCCCCAGGCCCAGGAGCAACGGCCCCAGAGGAAAGACCGTTCCCACTGAGATTCACTCAGGCTGAGAAGCAGATTTCGCAGGAAGCGGGATGAGAGAGCTTCCTTCGCCAATGCAGAGGCAGCCTAGCGGCCTGCGTCTGCACAGCTGGATTTGGCAGAGAGGCGTTCGCTTTGCCCCTGGGAGACGCTGAGATGGGCTCCAAGCACCGAGATTTCCGGGTGCGCGGCCTGCATCTCTCTTGCACTTTCCGAGCTTGGGAAGGCTTTCCTAGCTCACAGCGTTGCTTCCCTGAAAGGAGCAGGCTGAGGAAGTGTGTCCGACGTGACTCAGCCCCTTCCTAGGCGTCCCTGTGCTATTGCCTTTCAGTGCAATGGAAGGCGCAGGACTCCTTGGAAAGGAGGCTGGGCTCGGTTGTCTCCCCACTTCAGAGGTCTAGAGCAGAGCACTGAGAAGTCTGTCAGATGGAAGGGAAGCGCTGTTGTGCCCATGGTGAAGACGTTGCTTGGCCGCACTGTTGAAGCAACGCCCAGAGAGAAACAGGCACCGTGGGCCTCCAGGCAGGGGCTGCGGGATCACAGCCAGAATGCCCCTGCGTCTCAGCTGAGAAGCTACCTCCCAGTTGGAGGCTCCATGCCGCCCTGCAGGAGAGCAAAGACGTGTGGAGTGTGTCTGGCCTTTCCTTGGGAGTGTGGTGCCCTTCCCTCTTCCCCAGGCACAGGAGAAACTGCCCCTGAGCCAAGACCTCTCCAAGGGCTTTTCCCTCAGGCTGAAGCAGATTTCGCAGGAAGCGGGCCTCGAGAGCTTCCTTCGTGGATGCAGAGGCAGCAGAGCGGCCTGCCTTTGCAAAGCTGCATTTGGCAGAGAGGAGCTCGCTTTGGCACTGGGAGGCTGTGAGATCTGCTCCAGGCACCGGGATTGCTGGGTTGGGGCCTGCATCTCGCTTCCACTTCCTGAGCTGCCAAAGACTTTGCTAGCTCACAGCCTCGCTAGCCATGAAGGAGCAGGCTGAGGGAGTGTGTCAGACATGACTCAGCACTTTCCTGGGCTTGCCTGTGGTTTTGCCTTTCCACTCCAACTAGGCCCCAGGACTCCTTGCACAGGAGGAGGAGCCCGGTTGTCTCCAAACGTCCTAGGGCTAGAGTAGAGCAGGGAGAACTCTGTCAGATGGAAGAGCAGAAGGGTAGATGGGGCAGATGTTGCCTGGCCGCTCTGGTGAAGCCACGCACAGGGAGAAACAGGCACCATGGGCCTCCAGGCAGGGGATGCGAGATCCCAGCCAGAGTGCTTCTGCGTCTCAGCCGAGAAGCTTCCTGAGCCTTTGAGGTTGCCTGCAGCTCTCCAGAGGAGCAAAGACATGTGGGGTGTGTTTGGCCTTTCCCTGTGAGGGTGGTGCCCCTGCGGCAGCCCCAGGCCCAGGAGTAACGGCCCCAGAGGAAAGACCGTTCCCACTGAGATTCACTCAGCCTGAGAAGCAGATTTCGCAGGAAGCGGGATGAGAGAGCTTCCTTCGCCAATGCAGAGGCAGCCTAGCAGCCTGCGTCCGCACAGCTGGATTTGGCAGAGAGGCGTTCGCTTTGCCACTGGGAGACGCTGAGATGGGCTCCAAGCCCCGAGATTTCCGGGTGCGCGGCCTGCATCTCTCTTGCACTTTCCGAGCTTGGGAAGGCTTTCCTAGCTCACAGCGTTGCTTCCCTGAAAGGAGCAGGCTGAGGAAGTGTGTCCGACGTGACTCAGCCCCTTCCTAGGCGTCCCTGTGCTATTGCCTTTCAGTGCAATGGAAGGCGCAGGACTCCTTGGAAAGGAGGCTGGTCTCGGTTGTCTCCCCACTTCAGAGGTCTAGAGCAGAGCACTGAGAAGTCTGTCAGATGGAAGGGAAGCGCTGTTGTGCCCATGGTGAAGACGTTGCTTGGCCGCACTGTTGAAGCAACGCCCAGAGAGAAACAGGCACCGTGGGCCTCCAGGCAGGGGCTGCGGGATCACAGCCAGAATGCCCCTGCGTCTCAGCTGAGAAGCTACCTCCCAGTTGGAGGCTCCATGCCGCCCTCCAGAAGAGCAAAGACGTGTGGAGTGTGTCTGGCCTTTCCTTGGGAGTGTGGTGCCCTTCCCTCTTCCCCAGGCACAGGAGAAACTGCCCCTGAGCCAAGACCTCTCCAAGGGCTTTTCCCTCAGGCTGAAGCAGATTTCGCAGGAAGCGGGCCTCGAGAGCTTCCTTCGTGGATGCAGAGGCAGCAGAGCGGCCTGCCTTTGCAAAGCTGCATTTGGCAGAGAGGAGCTCGCTTTGGCACTGGGAGGCTGTGAGATCTGCTCCAGGCACCGGGATTGCTGGGTTGGGGCCTGCATCTCGCTTCCACTTCCTGAGCTGCCAAAGACTTTGCTAGCTCACAGCCTCGCTAGCCATGAAGGAGCAGGCTGAGGGAGTGTGTCAGACATGACTCAGCACTTTCCCGGGCTTGCCTGTGGTTTTGCCTTTCCACTCCAACTAGGCCCCAGGACTCCTTGCACAGGAGGAGGAGCCCGGTTGTCTCCAAACGTCCTAGGGCTAGAGTAGAGCAGGGAGAACTCTGTCAGATGGAAGGGAAAAGCAGAAGGGTAGATGGGGCAGATGTTGCCTGGCCGCTCTGGTGAAGCCACGCACAGGGAGAAACAGGCACCATGGGCCTCCAGGCAGGGGATGCGAGACCCCAGCCAGAGTGCTTCTGCGTCTCAGCCGAGAAGCTTCCTGAGCATTTGAGGTTGCCTGCAGCTCTCCAGAGGAGCAAAGACATGTGGGGTGTGTTTGGCCTTTCCCTGTGAGGGTGGTGCCCCTGCGGCAGCCCCAGGCCCAGGAGCAACGGCCCCAGAGGAAAGACCGTTCCCACTGAGATTCACTCAGGCTGAGAAGCAGATTTCGCAGGAAGCGGGATGAGAGAGCTTCCTTCGCCAATGCAGAGGCAGCCTAGCGGCCTGCGTCTGCACAGCTGGATTTGGCAGAGAGGCGTTCGCTTTGCCACTGGGAGACGCTGAGATGGGCTCCAAGCACCGAGATTTCCGGGTGCGCGGCCTGCATCTCTCTTGCACTTTCCGAGCTTGGGAAGGCTTTCCTAGCTCACAGCGTTGCTTCCCTGAAAGGAGCAGGCTGAGGAAGTGTGTCCGACGTGACTCCGCCCCTTCCTAGGCGTCCCTGTGCTATTGCCTTTCAGTGCAATGGAAGGCGCAGGACTCCTTGGAAAGGAGGCTGGGCTCGGTTGTCTCCCCACTTCAGAGGTCTAGAGCAGAGCACTGAGAAGTCTGTCAGATGGAAGGGAAGCGCTGTTGTGCCCATGGTGAAGACGTTGCTTGGCCGCACTGTTGAAGCAACGCCCAGAGAGAAACAGGCACCGTGGGCCTCCAGGCAGGGGCTGCGGGATCACAGCCAGAATGCCCCTGCGTCTCAGCTGAGAAGCTACCTCCCAGTTGGAGGCTCCATGCCGCCCTCCAGAAGAGCAAAGACGTGTGGAGTGTGTCTGGCCTTTCCTTGGGAGTGTGGTGCCCTTCCCTCTTCCCCAGGCACAGGAGAAACTGCCCCTGAGCCAAGACCTCTCCAAGGGCTTTTCCCTCAGGCTGAAGCAGATTTCGCAGGAAGCGGGCCTCGAGAGCTTCCTTCGTGGATGCAGAGGCAGCAGAGCGGCCTGCCTTTGCAAAGCTGCATTTGGCAGAGAGGAGCTCGCTTTGGCACTGGGAGGCTGTGAGATCTGCTCCAGGCACCGGGATTGCTGGGTTGGGGCCTGCATCTCGCTTCCACTTCCTGAGCTGCCAAAGACTTTGCTAGCTCACAGCCTCGCTAGCCATGAAGGAGCAGGCTGAGGGAGTGTGTCAGACATGACTCAGCACTTTCCTGGGCTTGCCTGTGGTTTTGCCTTTCCACTCCAACTAGGCCCCAGGACTCCTTGCACAGGAGGAGGAGCCCGGTTGTCTCCAAACGTCCTAGGGCTAGAATAGAGCAGGGAGAACTCTGTCAGATGGAAGGGAAGAGCAGAAGGGTAGATGGGGCAGATGTTGCCTGGCCGCTCTGGTGAAGCCACGCACAGGGAGAAACAGGCACCATGGGCCTCCAGGCAGGGGATGCGAGATCCCAGCCAGAGTGCTTCTGCGTCTCAGCCGAGAAGCTTCCTGAGCGTTAGAGGTTGCCTGCAGCTCTCCAGAGGAGCAAAGACATGTGGGGTGTGTTTGGCCTTTCCCTGTGAGGGTGGTGCCCCTGCGGCAGCCCCAGGCCCAGGAGCAACGGCCCCAGAGGAAAGACCGTTCCCACTGAGATTCACTCAGGCTGAGAAGCAGATTTCGCAGGAAGCGGGATGAGAGAGCTTCCTTCGCCAATGCAGAGGCAGCCTAGTGGCCTGAGTCCGCACAGCTGGATTTGGCAGAGAGGCGTTCGCTTTGCCACTGGGAGACGCTGAGATGGGCTCCAAGCACCGAGATTTCCGGGTGCGCGGCCTGCATCTCTCTTGCACTTTCCGAGCTTGGGAAGGCTTTCCTAGCTCACAGCGTTGCTTCCCTGAAAGGAGCAGGCTGAGGAAGTGTGTCCGACGTGACTCCGCCCCTTCCTAGGCGTCCCTGTGCTATTGCCTTTCAGTGCAATGGAAGGCGCAGGACTCCTTGGAAAGGAGGCTGGGCTCGGTTGTCTCCCCACTTCAGAGGTCTAGAGCAGAGCACTGAGAAGTCTGTCAGATGGAAGGGAAGCGCTGTTGTGCCCATGGTGAAGACGTTGCTTGGCCGCACTGTTGAAGCAACGCCCAGAGAGAAACAGGCACCGTGGGCCTCCAGGCAGGGGCTGCGGGATCACAGCCAGAATGCCCCTGCGTCTCAGCTGAGAAGCTACCTCCCAGTTGGAGGCTCCATGCCGCCCTCCAGAAGAGCAAAGACGTGTGGAGTGTGTCTGGCCTTTCCTTGGGAGTGTGGTGCCCTTCCCTCTTCCCCAGGCACAGGAGAAACTGCCCCTGAGCCAAGACCTCTCCAAGGGCTTTTCCCTCAGGCTGAAGCAGATTTCGCAGGAAGCGGGCCTCGAGAGCTTCCTTCGTGGATGCAGTGGCAGCAGAGCGGCCTGCCTTTGCAAAGCTGCATTTGGCAGAGAGGAGCTCGCTTTGGCACTGGGAGGCTGTGAGATCTGCTCCAGGCACCGGGATTGCTGGGTTGGGGCCTGCATCTCGCTTCCACTTCCTGAGCTGCCAAAGACTTTGCTAGCTCACAGCCTCCCTAGCCATGAAGGAGCAGGCTGAGGGAGTGTGTCAGACATGACTCAGCACTTTCCTGGGCTTGCCTGTGGTTTTGCCTTTCCACTCCAACTAGGCCCCAGGACTCCTTGCACAGGAGGAGGAGCCCGGTTGTCTCCAAACGTCCTAGGGCTAGAGTAGAGCAGGGAGAACTCTGTCAGATGGAAGGGAAGAGCAGAAGGGTAGATGGGGCAGATGTTGCCTGGCCGCTCTGGTGAAGCCACGCACAGGGAGAAACAGGCACCATGGGCCTCCAGGCAGGGGATGCGAGATCCCAGCCAGAGTGCTTCTGCGTCTCAGCCGAGAAGCTTCCTGAGCGTTTGAGGTTGCCTGCAGCTCTCCAGAGGAGCAAAGACATGTGGGGTGTGTTTGGCCTTTCCCTGTGAGGGTGGTGCCCCTGCGGCAGCCCCAGGCCCAGGAGCAACGGCCCCAGAGGAAAGACCGTTCCCACTGAGATTCACTCAGGCTGAGAAGCAGATTTCGCAGGAAGCGGGATGAGAGAGCTTCCTTCGCCAATGCAGAGGCAGCCTAGCGGCCTGCGTCCGCACAGCTGGATTTGGCAGAGAGGCGTTCGCTTTGCCACTGGGAGACGCTGAGATGGGCTCCAAGCCCCGAGATTTCCGGGTGCGCGGCCTGCATCTCTCTTGCACTTTCCGAGCTTGGGAAGGCTTTCCTAGCTCACAGCGTTGCTTCCCTGAAAGGAGCAGGCTGAGGAAGTGTGTCCGACGTGACTCAGCCCCTTCCTAGGCGTCCCTGTGCTATTGCCTTTCAGTGCAATGGAAGGCGCAGGACTCCTTGGAAAGGAGGCTGGGCTCGGTTGTCTCCCCACTTCAGAGGTCTAGAGCAGAGCACTGAGAAGTCTGTCAGATGGAAGGGAAGCGCTGTTGTGCCCATGGTGAAGACGTTGCTTGGCCGCACTGTTGAAGCAACGCCCAGAGAGAAACAGGCACCGTGGGCCTCCAGGCAGGGGCTGCGGGATCACAGCCAGAATGCCCCTGCGTCTCAGCTGAGAAGCTACCTCCCAGTTGGAGGCTCCATGCCGCCCTCCAGAAGAGCAAAGACGTGTGGAGTGTGTCTGGCCTTTCCTTGGGACTGTGGTGCCCTTCCCTCTTCCCCAGGCACAGGAGAAACTGCCCCTGAGCCAAGACCTCTCCAAGGGCTTTTCCCTCAGGCTGAAGCAGATTTCGCAGGAAGCGGGCCTCGAGAGCTTCCTTCGTGGATGCAGAGGCAGCAGAGCGGCCTGCCTTTGCAAAGCTGCATTTGGCAGAGAGGAGCTCGCTTTGGCACTGGGAGGCTGTGAGATCTGCTCCAGGCACCGGGATTGCTGGGTTGGGGCCTGCATCTCGCTTCCACTTCCTGAGCTGCCAAAGACTTTGCTAGCTCACAGCCTCGCTAGCCATGAAGGAGCAGGCTGAGGGAGTGTGTCAGACATGACTCACAACTTTCCCGGGCTTGCCTGTGGTTTTGCCTTTCCACTCCAACTAGGCCCCAGGACTCCTTGCACAGGAGGAGGAGCCCGGTTGTCTCCAAACGTCCTAGGGCTAGAGTAGAGCAGGGAGAACTCTGTCAGATGGAAGGGAAAAGCAGAAGGGTAGATGGGGCAGATGTTGCCTGGCCGCTCTGGTGAAGCCACGCACAGGGAGAAACAGGCACCATGGGCCTCCAGGCAGGGGATGCGAGACCCCAGCCAGAGTGCTTCTGCGTCTCAGCCGAGAAGCTTCCTGAGCATTTGAGGTTGCCTGCAGCTCTCCAGAGGAGCAAAGACATGTGGGGTGTGTTTGGCCTTTCCCTGTGAGGGTGGTGCCCCTGCGGCAGCCCCAGGCCCAGGAGCAACGGCCCCAGAGGAAAGACCGTTCCCACTGAGATTCACTCAGGCTGAGAAGCAGATTTCGCAGGAAGCGGGATGAGAGAGCTTCCTTCGCCAATGCAGAGGCAGCCTAGCGGCCTGCGTCCGCACAGCTGGATTTGGCAGAGAGGCGTTCGCTTTGCCACTGGGAGACGCTGAGATGGGCTCCAAGCCCCGAGATTTCCGGGTGCGCGGCCTGCATCTCTCTTGCACTTTCCGAGCTTGGGAAGGCTTTCCTAGCTCACAGCGTTGCTTCCCTGAAAGGAGCAGGCTGAGGAAGTGTGTCCGACGTGACTCCGCCCCTTCCTAGGCGTCCCTGTGCTATTGCCTTTCAGTGCAATGGAAGGCGCAGGACTCCTTGGAAAGGAGGCTGGGCTCGGTTGTCTCCCCACTTCAGAGGTCTAGAGCAGAGCACTGAGAAGTCTGTCAGATGGAAGGGAAGCGCTGTTGTGCCCATGGTGAAGACGTTGCTTGGCCGCACTGTTGAAGCAACGCCCAGAGAGAAACAGGCACCGTGGGCCTCCAGGCAGGGGCTGCGGGATCACAGCCAGAATGCCCCTGCGTCTCAGCTGAGAAGCTACCTCCCAGTTGGAGGCTCCATGCCGCCCTCCAGAAGAGCAAAGACGTGTGGAGTGTGTCTGGCCTTTCCTTGGGAGTGTGGTGCCCTTCCCTCTTCCCCAGGCACAGGAGAAACTGCCCCTGAGCCAAGACCTCTCCAAGGGCTTTTCCCTCAGGCTGAAGCAGATTTCGCAGGAAGCGGGCCTCGAGAGCTTCCTTCGTGGATGCAGTGGCAGCAGAGCGGCCTGCCTTTGCAAAGCTGCATTTGGCAGAGAGGAGCTCGCTTTGGCACTGGGAGGCTGTGAGATCTGCTCCAGGCACCGGGATTGCTGGGTTGGGGCCTGCATCTCGCTTCCACTTCCTGAGCTGCCAAAGACTTTGCTAGCTCACAGCCTCCCTAGCCATGAAGGAGCAGGCTGAGGGAGTGTGTCAGACATGACTCAGCACTTTCCTGGGCTTGCCTGTGGTTTTGCCTTTCCACTCCAACTAGGCCCCAGGACTCCTTGCACAGGAGGAGGAGCCCGGTTGTCTCCAAACGTCCTAGGGCTAGAGTAGAGCAGGGAGAACTCTGTCAGATGGAAGGGAAGAGCAGAAGGGTAGATGGGGCAGATGTTGCCTGGCCGCTCTGGTGAAGCCACGCACAGGGAGAAACAGGCACCATGGGCCTCCAGGCAGGGGATGCGAGATCCCAGCCAGAGTGCTTCTGCGTCTCAGCCGAGAAGCTTCCTGAGCGTTTGAGGTTGCCTGCAGCTCTCCAGAGGAGCAAAGACATGTGGGGTGTGTTTGGCCTTTCCCTGTGAGGGTGGTGCCCCTGCGGCAGCCCCAGGCCCAGGAGCAACGGCCCCAGAGGAAAGACCGTTCCCACTGAGATTCACTCAGGCTGAGAAGCAGATTTCGCAGGAAGCGGGATGAGAGAGCTTCCTTCGCCAATGCAGAGGCAGCCTAGCGGCCTGCGTCTGCACAGCTGGATTTGGCAGAGAGGCGTTCGCTTTGCCACTGGGAGACGCTGAGATGGGCTCCAAGCACCGAGATTTCCGGGTGCGCGGCCTGCATCTCTCTTGCACTTTCCGAGCTTGGGAAGGCTTTCCTAGCTCACAGCGTTGCTTCCCTGAAAGGAGCAGGCTGAGGAAGTGTGTCCGACGTGACTCCGCCCCTTCCTAGGCGTCCCTGTGCTATTGCCTTTCAGTGCAATGGAAGGCGCAGGACTCCTTGGAAAGGAGGCTGGGCTCGGTTGTCTCCCCACTTCAGAGGTCTAGAGCAGAGCACTGAGAAGTCTGTCAGATGGAAGGGAAGCGCTGTTGTGCCCATGGTGAAGACGTTGCTTGGCCGCACTGTTGAAGCAACGCCCAGAGAGAAACAGGCACCGTGGGCCTCCAGGCAGGGGCTGCGGGATCACAGCCAGAATGCCCCTGCGTCTCAGCTGAGAAGCTACCTCCCAGTTGGAGGCTCCATGCCGCCCTCCAGAAGAGCAAAGACGTGTGGAGTGTGTCTGGCCTTTCCTTGGGACTGTGGTGCCCTTCCCTCTTCCCCAGGCACAGGAGAAACTGCCCCTGAGCCAAGACCTCTCCAAGGGCTTTTCCCTCAGGCTGAAGCAGATTTCGCAGGAAGCGGGCCTCGAGAGCTTCCTTCGTGGATGCAGAGGCAGCAGAGCGGCCTGCCTTTGCAAAGCTGCATTTGGCAGAGAGGAGCTCGCTTTGGCACTGGGAGGCTGTGAGATCTGCTCCAGGCACCGGGATTGCTGGGTTGGGGCCTGCATCTCGCTTCCACTTCCTGAGCTGCCAAAGACTTTGCTAGCTCACAGCCTCGCTAGCCATGAAGGAGCAGGCTGAGGGAGTGTGTCAGACATGACTCAGCACTTTCCTGGGCTTGCCTGTGGTTTTGCCTTTCCACTCCAACTAGGCCCCAGGACTCCTTGCACAGGAGGAGGAGCCCGGTTGTCTCCAAACGTCCTAGGGCTAGAATAGAGCAGGGAGAACTCTGTCAGATGGAAGGGAAGAGCAGAAGGGTAGATGGGGCAGATGTTGCCTGGCCGCTCTGGTGAAGCCACGCACAGGGAGAAACAGGCACCATGGGCCTCCAGGCAGGGGATGCGAGATCCCAGCCAGAGTGCTTCTGCGTCTCAGCCGAGAAGCTTCCTGAGCGTTTGAGGTTGCCTGCAGCTCTCCAGAGGAGCAAAGACATGTGGGGTGTGTTTGGCCTTTCCCTGTGAGGGTGGTGCCCCTGCGGCAGCCCCAGGCCCAGGAGCAACGGCCCCAGAGGAAAGACCGTTCCCACTGAGATTCACTCAGGCTGAGAAGCAGATTTCGCAGGAAGCGGGATGAGAGAGCTTCCTTCGCCAATGCAGAGGCAGCCTAGTGGCCTGAGTCCGCACAGCTGGATTTGGCAGAGAGGCGTTCGCTTTGCCACTGGGAGACGCTGAGATGGGCTCCAAGCACCGAGATTTCCGGGTGCGCGGCCTGCATCTCTCTTGCACTTTCCGAGCTTGGGAAGGCTTTCCTAGCTCACAGCGTTGCTTCCCTGAAAGGAGCAGGCTGAGGAAGTGTGTCCGACGTGACTCCGCCCCTTCCTAGGCGTCCCTGTGCTATTGCCTTTCAGTGCAATGGAAGGCGCAGGACTCCTTGGAAAGGAGGCTGGGCTCGGTTGTCTCCCCACTTCAGAGGTCTAGAGCAGAGCACTGAGAAGTCTGTCAGATGGAAGGGAAGCGCTGTTGTGCCCATGGTGAAGACGTTGCTTGGCCGCACTGTTGAAGCAACGCCCAGAGAGAAACAGGCACCGTGGGCCTCCAGGCAGGGGCTGCGGGATCACAGCCAGAATGCCCCTGCGTCTCAGCTGAGAAGCTACCTCCCAGTTGGAGGCTCCATGCCGCCCTCCAGAAGAGCAAAGACGTGTGGAGTGTGTCTGGCCTTTCCTTGGGAGTGTGGTGCCCTTCCCTCTTCCCCAGGCACAGGAGAAACTGCCCCTGAGCCAAGACCTCTCCAAGGGCTTTTCCCTCAGGCTGAAGCAGATTTCGCAGGAAGCGGGCCTCGAGAGCTTCCTTCGTGGATGCAGTGGCAGCAGAGCGGCCTGCCTTTGCAAAGCTGCATTTGGCAGAGAGGAGCTCGCTTTGGCACTGGGAGGCTGTGAGATCTGCTCCAGGCACCGGGATTGTTGGGTTGGGGCCTGCATCTCGCTTCCACTTCCTGAGCTGCCAAAGACTTTGCTAGCTCACAGCCTCCCTAGCCATGAAGGAGCAGGCTGAGGGAGTGTGTCAGACATGACTCAGCACTTTCCTGGGCTTGCCTGTGGTTTTGCCTTTCCACTCCAACTAGGCCCCAGGACTCCTTGCACAGGAGGAGGAGCCCGGTTGTCTCCAAACGTCCTAGGGCTAGAGTAGAGCAGGGAGAACTCTGTCAGATGGAAGGGAAGAGCAGAAGGGTAGATGGGGCAGATGTTGCCTGGCCGCTCTGGTGAAGCCACGCACAGGGAGAAACAGGCACCATGGGCCTCCAGGCAGGGGATGCGAGATCCCAGCCAGAGTGCTTCTGCGTCTCAGCCGAGAAGCTTCCTGAGCGTTTGAGGTTGCCTGCAGCTCTCCAGAGGAGCAAAGACATGTGGGGTGTGTTTGGCCTTTCCCTGTGAGGGTGGTGCCCCTGCGGCAGCCCCAGGCCCAGGAGCAACGGCCCCAGAGGAAAGACCGTTCCCACTGAGATTCACTCAGGCTGAGAAGCAGATTTCGCAGGAAGCGGGATGAGAGAGCTTCCTTCGCCAATGCAGAGGCAGCCTAGCGGCCTGCGTCCGCACAGCTGGATTTGGCAGAGAGGCGTTCGCTTTGCCACTGGGAGACGCTGAGATGGGCTCCAAGCCCCGAGATTTCCGGGTGCGCGGCCTGCATCTCTCTTGCACTTTCCGAGCTTGGGAAGGCTTTCCTAGCTCACAGCGTTGCTTCCCTGAAAGGAGCAGGCTGAGGAAGTGTGTCCGACGTGACTCAGCCCCTTCCTAGGCGTCCCTGTGCTATTGCCTTTCAGTGCAATGGAAGGCGCAGGACTCCTTGGAAAGGAGGCTGGGCTCGGTTGTCTCCCCACTTCAGAGGTCTAGAGCAGAGCACTGAGAAGTCTGTCAGATGGAAGGGAAGCGCTGTTGTGCCCATGGTGAAGACGTTGCTTGGCCGCACTGTTGAAGCAACGCCCAGAGAGAAACAGGCACCGTGGGCCTCCAGGCAGGGGCTGCGGGATCACAGCCAGAATGCCCCTGCGTCTCAGCTGAGAAGCTACCTCCCAGTTGGAGGCTCCATGCCGCCCTCCAGAAGAGCAAAGACGTGTGGAGTGTGTCTGGCCTTTCCTTGGGACTGTGGTGCCCTTCCCTCTTCCCCAGGCACAGGAGAAACTGCCCCTGAGCCAAGACCTCTCCAAGGGCTTTTCCCTCAGGCTGAAGCAGATTTCGCAGGAAGCGGGCCTCGAGAGCTTCCTTCGTGGATGCAGAGGCAGCAGAGCGGCCTGCCTTTGCAAAGCTGCATTTGGCAGAGAGGAGCTCGCTTTGGCACTGGGAGGCTGTGAGATCTGCTCCAGGCACCGGGATTGCTGGGTTGGGGCCTGCATCTCGCTTCCACTTCCTGAGCTGCCAAAGACTTTGCTAGCTCACAGCCTCGCTAGCCATGAAGGAGCAGGCTGAGGGAGTGTGTCAGACATGACTCAGCACTTTCCCGGGCTTGCCTGTGGTTTTGCCTTTCCACTCCAACTAGGCCCCAGGACTCCTTGCACAGGAGGAGGAGCCCGGTTGTCTCCAAACGTCCTAGGGCTAGAGTAGAGCAGGGAGAACTCTGTCAGATGGAAGGGAAAAGCAGAAGGGTAGATGGGGCAGATGTTGCCTGGCCGCTCTGGTGAAGCCACGCACAGGGAGAAACAGGCACCATGGGCCTCCAGGCAGGGGATGCGAGACCCCAGCCAGAGTGCTTCTGCGTCTCAGCCGAGAAGCTTCCTGAGCATTTGAGGTTGCCTGCAGCTCTCCAGAGGAGCAAAGACATGTGGGGTGTGTTTGGCCTTTCCCTGTGAGGGTGGTGCCCCTGCGGCAGCCCCAGGCCCAGGAGCAACGGCCCCAGAGGAAAGACCGTTCCCACTGAGATTCACTCAGGCTGAGAAGCAGATTTCGCAGGAAGCGGGATGAGAGAGCTTCCTTCGCCAATGCAGAGGCAGCCTAGCGGCCTGCGTCTGCACAGCTGGATTTGGCAGAGAGGCGTTCGCTTTGCCACTGGGAGACGCTGAGATGGGCTCCAAGCACCGAGATTTCCGGGTGCGCGGCCTGCATCTCTCTTGCACTTTCCGAGCTTGGGAAGGCTTTCCTAGCTCACAGCGTTGCTTCCCTGAAAGGAGCAGGCTGAGGAAGTGTGTCCGACGTGACTCCGCCCCTTCCTAGGCGTCCCTGTGCTATTGCCTTTCAGTGCAATGGAAGGCGCAGGACTCCTTGGAAAGGAGGCTGGGCTCGGTTGTCTCCCCACTTCAGAGGTCTAGAGCAGAGCACTGAGAAGTCTGTCAGATGGAAGGGAAGCGCTGTTGTGCCCATGGTGAAGACGTTGCTTGGCCGCACTGTTGAAGCAACGCCCAGAGAGAAACAGGCACCGTGGGCCTCCAGGCAGGGGCTGCGGGATCACAGCCAGAATGCCCCTGCGTCTCAGCTGAGAAGCTACCTCCCAGTTGGAGGCTCCATGCCGCCCTCCAGAAGAGCAAAGACGTGTGGAGTGTGTCTGGCCTTTCCTTGGGAGTGTGGTGCCCTTCCCTCTTCCCCAGGCACAGGAGAAACTGCCCCTGAGCCAAGACCTCTCCAAGGGCTTTTCCCTCAGGCTGAAGCAGATTTCGCAGGAAGCGGGCCTCGAGAGCTTCCTTCGTGGATGCAGAGGCAGCAGAGCGGCCTGCCTTTGCAAAGCTGCATTTGGCAGAGAGGAGCTCGCTTTGGCACTGGGAGGCTGTGAGATCTGCTCCAGGCACCGGGATTGCTGGGTTGGGGCCTGCATCTCGCTTCCACTTCCTGAGCTGCCAAAGACTTTGCTAGCTCACAGCCTCGCTAGCCATGAAGGAGCAGGCTGAGGGAGTGTGTCAGACATGACTCAGCACTTTCCTGGGCTTGCCTGTGGTTTTGCCTTTCCACTCCAACTAGGCCCCAGGACTCCTTGCACAGGAGGAGGAGCCCGGTTGTCTCCAAACGTCCTAGGGCTAGAATAGAGCAGGGAGAACTCTGTCAGATGGAAGGGAAGAGCAGAAGGGTAGATGGGGCAGATGTTGCCTGGCCGCTCTGGTGAAGCCACGCACAGGGAGAAACAGGCACCATGGGCCTCCAGGCAGGGGATGCGAGATCCCAGCCAGAGTGCTTCTGCGTCTCAGCCGAGAAGCTTCCTGAGCGTTTGAGGTTGCCTGCAGCTCTCCAGAGGAGCAAAGACATGTGGGGTGTGTTTGGCCTTTCCCTGTGAGGGTGGTGCCCCTGCGGCAGCCCCAGGCCCAGGAGCAACGGCCCCAGAGGAAAGACCGTTCCCACTGAGATTCACTCAGGCTGAGAAGCAGATTTCGCAGGAAGCGGGATGAGAGAGCTTCCTTCGCCAATGCAGAGGCAGCCTAGTGGCCTGAGTCCGCACAGCTGGATTTGGCAGAGAGGCGTTCGCTTTGCCACTGGGAGACGCTGAGATGGGCTCCAAGCACCGAGATTTCCGGGTGCGCGGCCTGCATCTCTCTTGCACTTTCCGAGCTTGGGAAGGCTTTCCTAGCTCACAGCGTTGCTTCCCTGAAAGGAGCAGGCTGAGGAAGTGTGTCCGACGTGACTCCGCCCCTTCCTAGGCGTCCCTGTGCTATTGCCTTTCAGTGCAATGGAAGGCGCAGGACTCCTTGGAAAGGAGGCTGGGCTCGGTTGTCTCCCCACTTCAGAGGTCTAGAGCAGAGCACTGAGAAGTCTGTCAGATGGAAGGGAAGCGCTGTTGTGCCCATGGTGAAGACGTTGCTTGGCCGCACTGTTGAAGCAACGCCCAGAGAGAAACAGGCACCGTGGGCCTCCAGGCAGGGGCTGCGGGATCACAGCCAGAATGCCCCTGCGTCTCAGCTGAGAAGCTACCTCCCAGTTGGAGGCTCCATGCCGCCCTCCAGAAGAGCAAAGACGTGTGGAGTGTGTCTGGCCTTTCCTTGGGAGTGTGGTGCCCTTCCCTCTTCCCCAGGCACAGGAGAAACTGCCCCTGAGCCAAGACCTCTCCAAGGGCTTTTCCCTCAGGCTGAAGCAGATTTCGCAGGAAGCGGGCCTCGAGAGCTTCCTTCGTGGATGCAGTGGCAGCAGAGCGGCCTGCCTTTGCAAAGCTGCATTTGGCAGAGAGGAGCTCGCTTTGGCACTGGGAGGCTGTGAGATCTGCTCCAGGCACCGGGATTGCTGGGTTGGGGCCTGCATCTCGCTTCCACTTCCTGAGCTGCCAAAGACTTTGCTAGCTCACAGCCTCCCTAGCCATGAAGGAGCAGGCTGAGGGAGTGTGTCAGACATGACTCAGCACTTTCCTGGGCTTGCCTGTGGTTTTGCCTTTCCACTCCAACTAGGCCCCAGGACTCCTTGCACAGGAGGAGGAGCCCGGTTGTCTCCAAACGTCCTAGGGCTAGAGTAGAGCAGGGAGAACTCTGTCAGATGGAAGGGAAGAGCAGAAGGGTAGATGGGGCAGATGTTGCCTGGCCGCTCTGGTGAAGCCACGCACAGGGAGAAACAGGCACCATGGGCCTCCAGGCAGGGGATGCGAGATCCCAGCCAGAGTGCTTCTGCGTCTCAGCCGAGAAGCTTCCTGAGCGTTTGAGGTTGCCTGCAGCTCTCCAGAGGAGCAAAGACATGTGGGGTGTGTTTGGCCTTTCCCTGTGAGGGTGGTGCCCCTGCGGCAGCCCCAGGCCCAGGAGCAACGGCCCCAGAGGAAAGACCGTTCCCACTGAGATTCACTCAGGCTGAGAAGCAGATTTCGCAGGAAGCGGGATGAGAGAGCTTCCTTCGCCAATGCAGAGGCAGCCTAGCGGCCTGCGTCCGCACAGCTGGATTTGGCAGAGAGGCGTTCGCTTTGCCACTGGGAGACGCTGAGATGGGCTCCAAGCCCCGAGATTTCCGGGTGCGCGGCCTGCATCTCTCTTGCACTTTCCGAGCTTGGGAAGGCTTTCCTAGCTCACAGCGTTGCTTCCCTGAAAGGAGCAGGCTGAGGAAGTGTGTCCGACGTGACTCAGCCCCTTCCTAGGCGTCCCTGTGCTATTGCCTTTCAGTGCAATGGAAGGCGCAGGACTCCTTGGAAAGGAGGCTGGGCTCGGTTGTCTCCCCACTTCAGAGGTCTAGAGCAGAGCACTGAGAAGTCTGTCAGATGGAAGGGAAGCGCTGTTGTGCCCATGGTGAAGACGTTGCTTGGCCGCACTGTTGAAGCAACGCCCAGAGAGAAACAGGCACCGTGGGCCTCCAGGCAGGGGCTGCGGGATCACAGCCAGAATGCCCCTGCGTCTCAGCTGAGAAGCTACCTCCCAGTTGGAGGCTCCATGCCGCCCTCCAGAAGAGCAAAGACGTGTGGAGTGTGTCTGGCCTTTCCTTGGGACTGTGGTGCCCTTCCCTCTTCCCCAGGCACAGGAGAAACTGCCCCTGAGCCAAGACCTCTCCAAGGGCTTTTCCCTCAGGCTGAAGCAGATTTCGCAGGAAGCGGGCCTCGAGAGCTTCCTTCGTGGATGCAGAGGCAGCAGAGCGGCCTGCCTTTGCAAAGCTGCATTTGGCAGAGAGGAGCTCGCTTTGGCACTGGGAGGCTGTGAGATCTGCTCCAGGCACCGGGATTGCTGGGTTGGGGCCTGCATCTCGCTTCCACTTCCTGAGCTGCCAAAGACTTTGCTAGCTCACAGCCTCGCTAGCCATGAAGGAGCAGGCTGAGGGAGTGTGTCAGACATGACTCAGCACTTTCCTGGGCTTGCCTGTGGTTTTGCCTTTCCACTCCAACTAGGCCCCAGGACTCCTTGCACAGGAGGAGGAGCCCGGTTGTCTCCAAACGTCCTAGGGCTAGAGTAGAGCAGGGAGAACTCTGTCAGATGGAAGGGAAGAGCAGAAGGGTAGATGGGGCAGATGTTGCCTGGCCGCTCTGGTGAAGCCACGCACAGGGAGAAACAGGCACCATGGGCCTCCAGGCAGGGGATGCGAGATCCCAGCCAGAGTGCTTCTGCGTCTCAGCCGAGAAGCTTCCTGAGCGTTTGAGGTTGCCTGCAGCTCTCCAGAGGAGCAAAGACATGTGGGGTGTGTTTGGCCTTTCCCTGTGAGGGTGGTGCCCCTGCGGCAGCCCCAGGCCCAGGAGCAACGGCCCCAGAGGAAAGACCGTTCCCACTGAGATTCACTCAGGCTGAGAAGCAGATTTCGCAGGAAGCGGGATGAGAGAGCTTCCTTCGCCAATGCAGAGGCAGCCTAGCGGCCTTCGTCTGCACAGCTGGATTTGGCAGAGAGGCGTTCGCTTTGCCACTGGGAGACGCTGAGATGGGCTCCAAGCACCGAGATTTCCGGGTGCGCGGCCTGCATCTCTCTTGCACTTTCCGAGCTTGGGAAGGCTTTCCTAGCTCACAGCGTTGCTTCCCTGAAAGGAGCAGGCTGAGGAAGTGTGTCCGACGTGACTCAGCCCCTTCCTAGGCGTCCCTGTGCTATTGCCTTTCAGTGCAATGGAAGGCGCAGGACTCCTTGGAAAGGAGGCTGGGCTCGGTTGTCTCCCCACTTCAGAGGTCTAGAGCAGAGCACTGACAAGTCTGTCAGATGGAAAGGAAGCGCTGTTGTGCCCATGGTGAAGACGTTGCTTGGCCGCACTGTTGAAGCAACGCCCAGAGAGAAACAGGCACCGTGGGCCTCCAGGCAGGGGCTGCGGGATCACAGCCAGAATGCCCCTGCGTCTCAGCTGAGAAGCTACCTCCCAGTTGGAGGCTCCATGCCGCCCTCCAGAAGAGCAAAGACGTGTGGAGTGTGTCTGGCCTTTCCTTGGGAGTGTGGTGCCCTTCCCTCTTCCCCAGGCACAGGAGAAACTGCCCCTGAGCCAAGACCTCTCCAAGGGCTTTTCCCTCAGGCTGAAGCAGATTTCGCAGGAAGCGGGCCTCGAGAGCTTCCTTCGTGGATGCAGAGGCAGCAGAGCGGCCTGCCTTTGCAAAGCTGCATTTGGCAGAGAGGAGCTCGCTTTGGCACTGGGAGGCTGTGAGATCTGCTCCAGGCACCGGGATTGCTGGGTTGGGGCCTGCATCTCGCTTCCACTTCCTGAGCTGCCAAAGACTTTGCTAGCTCACAGCCTCGCTAGCCATGAAGGAGCAGGCTGAGGGAGTGTGTCAGACATGACTCAGCACTTTCCTGGGCTTGCCTGTGGTTTTGCCTTTCCACTCCAACTAGGCCCCAGGACTCCTTGCACAGGAGGAGGAGCCCGGTTGTCTCCAAACGTCCTAGGGCTAGAGTAGAGCAGGGAGAACTCTGTCAGATGGAAGGCAAGAGCAGAAGGGTAGATGGGGCAGATGTTGCCTGGCCGCTCTGGTGAAGCCACGCACAGGGAGAAACAGGCACCATGGGCCTCCAGGCAGGGGATGCGAGATCCCAGCCAGAGTGCTTCTGCGTCTCAGCCGAGAAGCTTCCTGAGCGTTTGAGGTTGCCTGCAGCTCTCCAGAGGAGCAAAGACATGTGGGGTGTGTTTGGCCTTTCCCTGTGAGGGTGGTGCCCCTGCGGCAGCCCCAGGCCCAGGAGCAACGGCCCCAGAGGAAAGACCGTTCCCACTGAGATTCACTCAGGCTGAAAAGCAGATTTCACAGGAAGCGGGATGAGAGAGCTTCCTTCGCCAATGCAGAGGCAGCCTAGCGGCCTGCGTCTGCACAGCTGGATTTGGCAGAGAGGCGTTCGCTTTGCCACAGGGAGACGCTGAGATGGGCTCCAAGCACCGAGATTTCCGGGTGCGCGGCCTGCATCTCTCTTGCACTTTCCGAGCTTGGGAAGGCTTTCCTAGCTCACAGCGTTGCTTCCCTGAAAGGAGCAGGCTGAGGAAGTGTGTCCGACGTGACTCAGCCCCTTCCTAGGCGTCCCTGTGCTATTGCCTTTCAGTGCAATGGAAGGCGCAGGACTCCTTGGAAAGGAGGCTGGGCTCGGTTGTCTCCCCACTTCAGAGGTCTAGAGCAGAGCACTGAGAAGTCTGTCAGATGGAAGGGAAGCGCTGTTGTGCCCATGGTGAAGACGTTGCTTGGCCGCACTGTTGAAGCAACGCCCAGAGAGAAACAGGCACCGTGGGCCTCCAGGCAGGGGCTGCGGGATCACAGCCAGAATGCCCCTGCGTCTCAGCTGAGAAGCTACCTCCCAGTTGGAGGCTCCATGCCGCCCTCCAGAAGAGCAAAGACGTGTGGAGTGTGTCTGGCCTTTCCTTGGGAGTGTGGTGCCCTTCCCTCTTCCCCAGGCACAGGAGAAACTGCCCCTGAGCCAAGACCTCTCCAAGGGCTTTTCCCTCAGGCTGAAGCAGATTTCGCAGGAAGCGGGCCTCGAGAGCTTCCTTCGTGGATGCAGAGGCAGCAGAGCGGCCTGCCTTTGCAAAGCTGCATTTGGCAGAGAGGAGCTCGCCTTCGCACTGGGAGGCTGTGAGATCTGCTCCAGGCACCGGGATTGCTGGGTTGGGGCCTGCATCTCGCTTCCACTTCCTGAGCTGCCAAAGACTTTGCTAGCTCACAGCCTCGCTAGCCATGAAGGAGCAGGCTGAGGGAGTGTGTCAGACATGACTCAGCACTTTCCTGGGCTTGCCTGTGGTTTTGCCTTTCCACTCCAACTAGGCCCCAGGACTCCTTGCACAGGAGGAGGAGCCCGGTTGTCTCCAAACGTCCTAGGGCTAGAGTAGAGCAGGGAGAACTCTGTCAGATGGAAGGGAAGAGCAGAAGGGTAGATGGGGCAGATGTTGCCTGGCCGCTCTGGCGAAGCCACGCACAGGGAGAAACAGGCACCATGGGCCTCCAGGCAGGGGATGCGAGATCCCAGCCAGAGTGCTTCTGCGTCTCAGCCGAGAAGCTTCCTGAGCGTTTGAGGTTGCCTGCAGCTCTCCAGAGGAGCAAAGACATGTGGGGTGTGTTTGGCCTTTCCCTGTGAGGGTGGTGCCCCTGCGGCAGCCCCAGGCCCAGGAGCAACGGCACCAGAGAAAAGACCGTTCCCACTGAGATTCACTCAGGCTGAGAAGCAGATTTCGCAGGAAGCGGGATGAGAGAGCTTCCTTCGCCAATGCAGAGGCAGCCTAGCGGCCTGCGTCTGCACAGCTGGATTTGGCAGAGAGGCGTTCGCTTTGCCACTGGGAGACGCTGAGATGGGCTCCAAGCACCGAGATTTCCGGGTGCGCGGCCTGCATCTCTCTTGCACTTTCCGAGCTTGGGAAGGCTTTCCTAGCTCACAGCGTTGCTTCCCTGAAAGGAGCAGGCTGAGGAAGTGTGTCCGACGTGACTCAGCCCCTCCTAGGCGTCCCTGTGCTATTGCCTTTCAGTGCAATGGAAGGCGCAGGACTCCTTGGAAAGGAGGCTGGGCTCGGTTGTCTCCCCACTTCAGAGGTCTAGAGCAGAGCACTGAGAAGTCTGTCAGATGGAAGGGAAACGCTCTTGTGCCCATGGTGAAGACGTTGCTTGGCCGCACTGTTGAAGCAACGCCCAGAGAGAAACAGGCACCGTGGGCCTCCAGGCAGGGGCTGCGGGATCACAGCCAGAATGCCCCTGCGTCTCAGCTGAGAAGCTACCTCCCAGTTGGAGGCTCCATGCCGCCCTCCAGAAGAGCAAAGACGTGTGGAGTGTGTCTGGCCTTTCCTTGGGAGTGTGGTGCCCTTCCCTCTTCCCCAGGCACAGGAGAAACTGCCCCTGAGCCAAGACCTCTCCAAGGGCTTTTCCCTCAGGCTGAAGCAGATTTCGCAGGAAGCGGGCCTCGAGAGCTTCCTTCGTGGATGCAGAGGCAGCAGAGCGGCCTGCCTTTGCAAAGCTGCATTTGGCAGAGAGGAGCTCGCTTTGGCACTGGGAGGCTGTGAGATCTGCTCCAGGCACCGGGATTGCTGGGTTGGGGCCTGCATCTCGCTTCCACTTCCTGAGCTGCCAAAGACTTTGCTAGCTCACAGCCTCGCTAGCCATGAAGGAGCAGGCTGAGGGAGTGTGTCAGACATGACTCAGCACTTTCCTGGGCTTGCCTGTGGTTTTGCCTTTCCACTCCAACTAGGCCCCAGGACTCCTTGCACAGGAGGAGGAGCCCGGTTGTCTCCAAACTTCCTAAGGCTAGAGTAGAGCAGGGAGAACTCTGTCAGATGGAAGGGAAGAGCAGAAGGGTAGATGGGGCAGATGTTGCCTGGCCGCTCTGGTGAAGCCACGCACAGGGAGAAACAGGCACCATGGGCCTCCAGGCAGGGGATGCGAGATCCCAGCCAGAGTGCTTCTGCGTCTCAGCCGAGAAGCTTCCTGAGCGTTTGAGGTTGCCTGCAGCTCTCCAGAGGAGCAAAGACATGTGGGGTGTGTTTGGCCTTTCCCTGTGAGGGTGGTGCCCCTGCGGCAGCCCCAGGCCCAGGAGCAACGGCCCCAGAGGAAAGACCGTTCCCACTGAGATTCACTCAGGCTGAGAAGCAGATTTCGCAGGAAGCGGGATGAGAGAGCTTCCTTCGCCAATGCAGAGGCAGCCTAGCGGCCTGCGTCTGCACAGCTGGATTTGGCAGAGAGGCGTTCGCTTTGCCACTGGGAGACGCTGAGATGGGCTCCAAGCACCGAGATTTCCGGGTGCGCGGCCTGCATCTCTCTTGCACTTTCCGAGCTTGGGAAGGCTTTCCTAGCTCACAGCGTTGCTTCCCTGAAAGGAGCAGGCTGAGGAAGTGTGTCCGACGTGACTCAGCCCCTTCCTAGGCGTCCCTGTGCTATTGCCTTTCAGTGCAATGGAAGGCGCAGGACTCCTTGGAAAGGAGGCTGGGCTCGGTTGTCTCCCCACTTCAGAGGTCTAGAGCAGAGCACTGAGAAGTCTGTCAGATGGAAGGGAAGCGCTGTTGTGCCCATGGTGAAGACGTTGCTTGGCCGCACTGTTGAAGCAACGCCCAGAGAGAAACAGGCACCGTGGGCCTCCAGGCAGGGGCTGCGGGATCACAGCCAGAATGCCCCTGCGTCTCAGCTGAGAAGCTACCTCCCAGTTGGAGGCTCCATGCCGCCCTCCAGAAGAGCAAAGACGTGTGGAGTGTGTCTGGCCTTTCCTTGGGAGTGTGGTGCCCTTCCCTCTTCCCCAGGCACAGGAGAAACTGCCCCTGAGCCAAGACCTCTCCAAGGGCTTTTCCCTCAGGCTGAAGCAGATTTCGCAGGAAGCGGGCCTCGAGAGCTTCCTTCGTGGATGCAGAGGCAGCAGAGCGGCCTGCCTTTGCAAAGCTGCATTTGGCAGAGAGGAGCTCGCTTTGGCACTGGGAGGCTGTGAGATCTGCTCCAGGCACCGGGATTGCTGGGTTGGGGCCTGCATCTCGCTTCCACGTCCTGAGCTGCCAAAGATTTGCTAGCTCACAGCCTCGCTAGATATGAAGGAGCAGGCTGAGGGAGTGTGTCAGACATGACTCAGCACTTTCCTGGGCTTGCCTGTGGTTTTGCCTTTCCACTCCAACTAGGCCCCAGGACTCCTTGCACAGGAGGAGGAGCCCGGTTGTCTCCAAACGTCATAGGGCTAGAGTAGAGCAGGGAGAACTCTGTCAGATGGAAGGGAAGAGCAGAAGGGTAGATGGGGCAGATGTTGCCTGGCCGCTCTGGTGAAGCCACGCACAGGGAGAAACAGGCACCATGGGCCTCCAGGCAGGGGATGCGAGATCCCAGCCAGAGTGCTTCTGCGTCTCAGCCGAGAAGCTTCCTGAGCGTTTGAGGTTGCCTGCAGCTCTCCAGAGGAGCAAAGACATGTGGGGTGTGTTTGGCCTTTCCCTGTGAGGGTGGTGCCCTTGCGGCAGCCCCAGGCCCAGGAGCAACGGCCCCAGAGGAAAGACCGTTCCCACTGAGATTCACTCAGGCTGAGAAGCAGATTTCGCAGGAAGCGGGATGAGAGAGCTTCCTTCGCCAATGCAGAGGCAGCCTAGCGGCCTGCGTCCGCACAGCTGGATTTGGCAGAGAGGCGTTCGCTTTGCCCCTGGGAGACGCTGAGATGGGCTCCAAGCACCGAGATTTCCGGGTGCGCGGCCTGCATCTCTCTTGCACTTTCCGGGCTTGGGAAGGCTTTCCTAGCTCACAGCGTTGCTTCCCTGAAAGGAGCAGGCTGAGGAAGTGTGTCCGACGTGACTCCGCCCCTTCCTAGGCGTCCCTGTGCTATTGCCTTTCAGTGCAATGGAAGGCGCAGGACTCCTTGGAAAGGAGGCTGGGCTCGGTTGTCTCCCCACTTCAGAGGTCTAGAGCAGAGCACTGAGAAGTCTGTCAGATGGAAGGGAAGCGCTGTTGTGCCCATGGTGAAGACGTTGCTTGGCCGCACTGTTGAAGCAACGCCCAGAGAGAAACAGGCACCGTGGGCCTCCAGGCAGGGGCTGCGGGATCACAGTCAGAATGCTCCTGCGTCTCAGCTGAGAAGCTACCTCCCAGTTGGAGGCTCCATGCCGCCCTCCAGAAGAGCAAAGACGTGTGGAGTGTGTCTGGCCTTTCCTTGGGAGTGTGGTGCCCTTCCCTCTTCCCCAGGCACAGGAGAAACTGCCCCTGAGCCAAGACCTCTCCAAGGGCTTTTCCCTCAGGCTGAAGCAGATTTCGCAGGAAGCGGGCCTCGAGAGCTTCCTTCGTGGATGCAGAGGCAGCAGAGCGGCCTGCCTTTGCAAAGCTGCATTTGGCAGAGAGGAGCTCGCTTTGGCACTGGGAGGCTGTGAGATCTGCTCCAGGCACCGGGATTGCTGGGTTGGGGCCTGCATCTCGCTTCCACTTCCTGAGCTGCCAAAGACTTTCCTAGCTCACAGCCTCGCTAGCCATGAAGGAGCAGGCTGAGGGAGTGTGTCAGACATGGCTCAGCACTTTCCTGGGCTTGCCTGTGGTTTTGCCTTTCCACTCCAACTAGGCCCCAGGACTCCTTGCACAGGAGGAGGAGCCCGGTTGTCTCCAAACGTCCTAGGGCTAGAGTAGAGCAGGGAGAACTCTGTCAGATGGAAGGGAAGAGCAGAAGGGGAGATGGGGCAGAGGTTGCCTGGCCGCTCTGGTGAAGCCACGCACAGGGAGAAACAGGCACCATGGGCCTCCAGGCAGGGGATGCGAGATCCCAGCCAGAGTGCTTCTGCGTCTCAGCCGAGAAGCTTCCTGAGCGTTTGAGGTTGCCTGCAGCTCTCCAGAGGAGCAAAGACATGTGGGGTGTGTTTGGCCTTTCCCTGTGAGGGTGGTGCCCCTGCGGCAGCCCCAGGCCCAGGAGCAACGGCCCCAGAGGAAAAACCTTTCCCACTGAGATTCACTCAGGCTGAGAAGCAGATTTCGCAGGAAGCGGGATGAGAGAGCTTCCTTCGCCAATGCAGAGGCAGCCTAGCGGCCTTTGTCTGCACAGCTGGATTTGGCAGCGAGGCGTTCGCTTTGCCACTGGGAGACGCTGAGATGGGCTCCAAGCACCGAGATTTCCGGGTGCGCGGCCTGCATCTCTCTTGCACTTTCCGAGCTTGGGAAGGCTTTCCTAGCTCACAGCGTTGCTTCCCTGAAAGGAGCAGGCTGAGGAAGTGTGTCCGACGTGACTCAGCCCCTTCCTAGGCGTCCCTGTGCTATTGCCTTTCAGTGCAATGGAAGGCGCAGGACTCCTTGGAAAGGAGGCTGGGCTCGGTTGTCTCCCCACTTCAGAGGTCTAGAGCAGAGCACTGAGAAGTCTGTCAGATGGAAGGGAAGCGCTGTTGTGCCCATGGTGAAGACGTTGCTTGGCCGCACTGTTGAAGCAACGCCCAGAGAGAAACAGGCACCGTGGGCCTCCAGGCAGGGGCTGCGGGATCACAGCCAGAATGCCCCTGCGTCTCAGCTGAGAAGCTACCTCCCAGTTGGAGGCTCCATGCCGCCCTCCAGAAGAGCAAAGACGTGTGGAGTGTGTCTGGCCTTTCCTTGGGAGTGTGGTGCCCTTCCCTCTTCCCCAGGCACAGGAGAAACTGCCCCTGAGCCAAGACCTCTCCAAGGGCTTTTCCCTCAGGCTGAAGCAGATTTCGCAGGAAGCGGGCCTCGAGAGCTTCCTTCGTGGATGCAGAGGCAGCAGAGCGGCCTGCCTTTGCAAAGCTGCATTTGGCAGAGAGGAGCTCGCTTTGGCACTGGGAGGCTGTGAGATCTGCTCCAGGCACCGGGATTGCTGGGTTGGGGCCTGCATCTCGCTTCCACTTCCTGAGCTGCCAAAGACTTTGCTAGCTCACAGCCTCGCTAGCCATGAAGGAGCAGGCTGAGGGAGTGTGTCAGACATGACTCAGCACTTTCCTGGGCTTGCCTGTGGTTTTGCCTTTCCACTCCAACTAGGCCCCAGGACTCCTTG
The DNA here is from genome assembly GCF_049115385.1 of Moschus berezovskii. Taxonomy (NCBI): domain Eukaryota; kingdom Metazoa; phylum Chordata; class Mammalia; order Artiodactyla; family Moschidae; genus Moschus; species Moschus berezovskii. The sequence continues at coordinate 359,506 of NC_142476.1, forward strand.
CACAGGAGGAGGAGCCCGGTTGTCTCCAAACGTCCTAGGGCTAGAGTAGAGCAGGGAGAACTCTGTCAGATGGAAGGGAAGAGCAGAAGGGTAGATGGGGCAGATGTTGCCTGGCCGCTCTGGTGAAGCCACGCACAGGGAGAAACAGGCACCATGGGCCTCCAGGCAGGGGATGCGAGATCCCAGCCAGAGTGCTTCTGCGTCTCAGCCGAGAAGCTTCCTGAGCGTTTGAGGTTGCCTGCAGCTCTCCAGAGGAGCAAAGACATGTGGGGTGTGTTTGGCCTTTCCCTGTGAGGGTGGTGCCCCTGCGGCAGCCCCAGGCCCAGGAGCAACGGCCCCAGAGGAAAAACCGTTCCCACTGAGATTCACTCAGGCTGAGAAGCAGATTTCGCAGGAAGCGGGATGAGAGAGCTTCCTTCGCCAATGCAGAGGCAGCCTAGCGGCCTGCGTCCGCACAGCTGGATTTGGCAGAGAGGCGTTCGCTTTGCCACTGGGAGACGCTGAGATGGGCTCCAAGCACCGAGATTTCCGGGTGCGCGGCCTGCATCTCTCTTGCACTTTCCGAGCTTGGGAAGGCTTTCCTAGCTCACAGCGTTGCTTCCCTGAAAGGAGCAGGCTGAGGAAGTGTGTCTGACGTGACTCAGCCCCTTCCTAGGCGTCCCTGTGCTATTGCCTTTCAGTGCAATGGAAGGCGCAGGACTCCTTGGAAAGGAGGCTGGGCTCGGTTGTCTCCCCACTTCAGAGGTCTAGAGCAGAGCACTGAGAAGTCTGTCAGATGGAAGGGAAGCGCTGTTGTGCCCATGGTGAAGACGTTGCTTGGCCGCACTGTTGAAGCAACGCCCAGAGAGAAACAGGCACCGTGGGCCTCCAGGCAGGGGCTGCGGGATCACAGCCAGAATGCCCCTGCGTCTCAGCTGAGAAGCTACCTCCCAGTTGGAGGCTCCATGCCGCCCTCCAGAAGAGCAAAGACGTGTGGAGTGTGTCTGGCCTTTCCTTGGGAGTGTGGTGCCCTTCCCTCTTCCCCAGGCACAGGAGAAACTGCCCCTGAGCCAAGACCTCTCCAAGGGCTTTTCCCTCAGGCTGAAGCAGATTTCGCAGGAAGCGGGCCTCCAGAGCTTCCTTCGTGGATGCAGAGGCAGCAGAGCGGCCTGCCTTTGCAAAGCTGCATTTGGCAGAGAGGAGCTCGCTTTGGCACTGGGAGGCTGTGAGATCTGCTCCAGGCACCGGGATTGCTGGGTTGGGGCCTGCATCTCGCTTCCACTTCCTGAGCTGCCAAAGACTTTGCTAGCTCACAGCCTCGCTAGCCATGAAGGAGCAGGCTGAGGGAGTGTGTCAGACATGACTCAGCACTTTCCTGGGCTTGCCTGTGGTTTTGCCTTTCCACTCCAACTAGGCCCCAGGACTCCTTGCACAGGAGGAGGAGCCCGGTTGTCTCCAAACGTCCTAGGGCTAGAGTAGAGCAGGGAGAACTCTGTCAGATGGAAGGGAAGAGCAGAAGGGTAGATGGGGCAGATGTTGCCTGGGAGCTCTGGTGAAGCCACGCACAGGGAGAAACAGGCACCATGGGCCTCCAGGCAGGGGATGCGAGATCCCAGCCAGAGTGCTTCTGCGTCTCAGCCGAGAAGCTTCCTGAGCGTTTGAGGTTGCCTGCAGCTCTCCAGAGGAGCAAAGACATGTGGGGTATGTTTGGCCTTTCCCTGTGAGGGTGGTGCCCCTGCGGCAGCCCCAGGCCCAGGAGCAACGGCCCCAGAGGAAAGACCGTTCCCACTGAGATTCACTCAGCCTGAGAAGCAGATTTCGCAGGAAGCGGGATGAGAGAGCTTCCTTCGCCAATGCAGAGGCAGCCTAGCGGCCTGCGTCCGCACAGCTGGATTTGGCAGAGAGGCGTTCGCTTTGCCACTGGGAGACGCTGAGATGGGCTCCAAGCACCGAGATTTCCGGGTGCGCGGCCTGCATCTCTCTTGCACTTTCCGAGCTTGGGAAGGCTTTCCTAGCTCACAGCGTTGCTTCCCTGAAAGGAGCAGGCTGAGGAAGTGTGTCCGACGTGACTCAGCCCCTTCCTAGGCGTCCCTGTGCTATTGCCTTTCAGTGCAATGGAAGGCGCAGGACTCCTTGGAAAGGAGGCTGGGCTCGGTTGTCTCCCCACTTCAGAGGTCTAGAGCAGAGCACTGAGAAGTCTGTCAGATGGAAGGGAAGCGCTGTTGTGCCCATGGTGAAGACGTTGCTTGGCCGCACTGTTGAAGCAACACCCAGAGAGAAACAGGCACCGTGGGCCTCCAGGCAGGGGCTGCGGGAAACAGCCAGAATACCCCTGCGTCTCAGCTGAGAAGCTACCTCCCAGTTGGAGGCTCCATGCCGCCCTCCAGAAGAGCAAAGAGGTGTGGAGTGTGTCTGCCTTTCCTTGGGACTGTGGTGCCCTTCCCTCTTCCCCAGGCACAGGAGAAACTGCCCCTGAGCCAAGACCTCTCCAAGGGCTTTTCCCTCAGGCTGAAGCAGATTTCGCAGGAAGCGGGCCTCGAGAGCTTCCTTCGTGGATGCAGAGGCAGCAGAGCGGCCTGCCTTTGCAAAGCTGCATTTGGCAGAGAGGAGCTCGCTTTGGCACTGGGAGGCTGTGAGATCTGCTCCAGGCACCGGGATTGCTGGGTTGGGGCCTGCATCTCGCTTCCACTTCCTGAGCTGCCAAAGACTTTGCTAGCTCACAGCCTCGCTAGCCATGAAGGAGCAGGCTGAGGGAGTGTGTCAGACATGACTCAGCACTTTCCTGGGCTTGCCTGTGGTTTTGCCTTTCCACTCCAACTAGGCCCCAGGACTCCTTGCACAGGAGGAGGAGCCCGGTTGTCTCCAAACTTCCTAGGGCTAGAGTAGAGCAGGGAGAACTCTGTCAGATGGAAGGGAAGAGCAGAAGGGTAGATGGGGCAGATGTTGCCTGGCCGCTCTGGTGAAGCCACGCACAGGGAGAAACAGGCACCATGGGCCTCCAGGCAGGGGATGCGAGATCCCAGCCAGAGTGCTTCTGTGTCTCAGCCGAGAAGCTTCCTGAGCGTTTGAGGTTGCCTGCAGCTCTCCAGAGGACCAAAGACATGTGGGTTGTGTTTTGACTTTCCCTGTGAGGGTGGTGCCCCTGCGGCAGCCCCAGGCCCAGGAGCAACGGCCCCAGAAGAAAGACCGTTCCCACTGAGATTCACTCAGGGTGAGAAGCAGATTTCGCAGGAAGCGGGATGAGAGAGCTTCCTTCGCCAATGCAGAGGCAGCCTAGCGGCCTGCGTCTGCACAGCTGGATTTGGCAGAGAGGCGTTCGCTTTGCCACTGGGAGACGCTGAGATGGGCTCCAAGCACCGAGATTTCCGGGTGCGCGGCCTGCATCTCTCTTGCACTTTCCGAGCTTGGGAAGGCTTTCCTAGCTCACAGCGTTGCTTCCCTGAAAGGAGCAGGCTTAGGAAGTGTGTCCGACGTGACTCAGCCCCTTCCTAGGCGTCCCTGTGCTATTGCCTTTCAGTGCAATGGAAGGCGCAGGACTCCTTGGAAAGGAGGCTGGGCTCGGTTGTCTCCCCACTTCAGAGGTCTAGAGCAGAGCACTGAGAAGTCTGTCAGATGGAAGGGAAGCGCTGTTGTGCCCATGGTGAAGACGTTGCTTGGCCGCACTGTTGAAGCAACGCCCAGAGAGAAACAGGCACCGTGGGCCTCCAGGCAGGGGCTGCGGGATCACAGCCAGAATGCCCCTGCGTCTCAGCTGAGAAGCTACCTTCCAGTTGGAGGCTCCATGCCGCCCTCCAGAAGAGCCAAGACGTGTGGAGTGTGTCTGGCCTTTCCTTGGGAGTGTGGTGCCCTTCCCTCTTCCCCAGGCACAGGAGAAACTGCCCCTGAGCCAAGACCTCTCCAAGGGCTTTTCCCTCAGGCTGAAGCAGATTTCGCAGGAAGCGGGCCTCGAGAGCTTCCTTCGTGGATGCAGAGGCAGCAGAGCGGCCTGCCTTTGCAAAGCTGCATTTGGCAGAGAGGAGCTCGCTTTGGCACTGGGAGGCTGTGAGATCTGCTCCAGGCACCGGGATTGCTGGGTTGGGGCCTGCATCTCGCTTCCACTTCCTGAGCTGCCAAAGACTTTGCTAGCTCACAGCCTCGCTAGCCATGAAGGAGCAGGCTGAGGGAGTGTGTCAGACATGACTCAGCACTTTCCTGGGCTTGCCTGTGGTTTTGCCTTTCCACTCCAACTAGGCCCCAGGACTCCTTGCACAGGAGGAGGAGCCCGGTTGTCTCCAAACGTCCTAGGGCTAGAGTAGAGCAGGGAGAACTCTGTCAGATGGAAGGGAAGAGCAGAAGGGTAGATGGGGCAGATGTTGCCTGGCCGCTCTGGTGAAGCCACGCACAGGGAGAAACAGGCACCATGGGCCTCCAGGCAGGGGATGCGAGATCCCAGCCAGAGTGCTTCTGCGTCTCAGCCGAGAAGCTTCCTGAGCGTTTGAGGTTGCCTGCAGCTCTCCAGAGGAGCAAAGACATGTGGGGTGTGTTTGGCCTTTCCCTGTGAGGGTGGTGCCCCTGCGGCAGCCCCAGGCCCAGGAGCAACGGCCCCAGAGGAAAGACCGTTCCCACTGAGATTCACTCAGGCTGAGAAGCAGATTTCGCAGGAAGCGGGATGAGAGAGCTTCCTTCGCCAATGCAGAGGCAGCCTAGCGGCCTGCGTCTGCACAGCTGGATTTGGCAGAGAGGCGTTCGCTTTGCCACTGGGAGACGCTGAGATGGGCTCCAAGCACCGAGATTTCCGGGTGCGCGGCCTGCATCTCTCTTGCACTTTCCGAGCTTGGGAAGGCTTTCCTAGCTCACAGCGTTGCTTCCCTGAAAGGAGCAGGCTGAGGAAGTGTGTCCGACGTGACTCAGCCCCTTCCTAGGCGTCCCTGTGCTATTGCCTTTCAGTGCAATGGAAGGCGCAGGACTCCTTGGAAAGGAGGCTGGGCTCGGTTGTCTCCCCACTTCAGAGGTCTAGAGCAGAGCACTGAGAAGTCTGTCAGATGGAAGGGAAGCGCTGTTGTGCCCATGGTGAAGACGTTGCTTGGCCGCACTGTTGAAGCAACGCCCAGAGAGAAACAGGCACCGTGGGCCTCCAGGCAGGGGCTGCGGGATCACAGCCAGAATGCCCCTGCGTCTCAGCTGAGAAGCTACCTCCCAGTTGGAGGCTCCATGCCCCCCTCCAGAAGAGCAAAGACGTGTGGAGTGTGTCTGGCCTTTCCTTGGGAGTGTGGTGCCCTTCCCTCTTCCCCAGGCACAGGAGAAACTGCCACTGAGCCAAGACCTCTCCAAGGGCTTTTCCCTCAGGCTGAAGCAGATTTCGCAGGAAGCGGGCCTCGAGAGCTTCCTTCGTGGATGCAGAGGCAGCAGAGCGGCCTGCCTTTGCAAAGCTGCATTTGGCAGAGAGGAGCTCGCTTTGGCACTGGGAGGCTGTGAGATCTGCTCCAGGCACCGGGATTGCTGGGTTGGGGCCTGCATCTCGCTTCCACTTCCTGAGCTGCCAAAGACTTTGCTAGCTCACAGCCTCGCTAGCCATGAAGGAGCAGGCTGAGGGAGTGTGTCAGACATGACTCAGCACTTTCCTGGGCTTGCCTGTGGTTTTGCCTTTCCACTCCAACTAGCCCTAGGATTCCTTGCACAGGAGGAGGAGCCCGGTTGTCTCCAAACGTCCTAGGGATAGAGTAGAGCAGGGAGAACTCTGTCAGATGGAAGGGAAGAGCAGAAGGGTAGATGGGGCAGATGTTGCCTGGTCGCTCTGGCGAAGCCACACACAGGGAGAAACAGGCACCATGGGCCTCCAGGAAGGGGATGCGAGATCCCAGCCAGAGTGCTTCTGCGTCTCAGCCGAGAAGCTTCCTGAGCGTTTGAAGTTGCCTGCACCTCTCCAGAGGAGCAAAGACATGTGGGGTGTGTTTGGCCTTTCCCTGTGAGGGTGGTGCCCCTGCGGCAGCCCCAGGCCCAGGAGCAAAGGCCCCAGAGGAAAGACCGTTCCCACTGAGATTCACTCAGGCTGAGAAGCAGATTTCGCAGGAAGCGGGATGAGAGAGCTTCCTTCGCCAATGCAGAGGCAGCCTAGCGGCCTGCGTCTGCACAGCTGGATTTGGCAGAGAGGCGTTCGCTTTGCCACTGGGAGACGCTGAGATGGGCTCCAAGCACCGAGATTTCCGGGTGCGCGGCCTGCATCTCTCTTGCACTTTCCGAGCTTGGGAAGGCTTTCCTAGCTCACAGCGTTGCTTTCCTGAAAGGAGCAGGCTGAGGAAGTGTGTCCGACGTGACTCAGCCCCTTCCTAGGCGTCCCTGTGCTATTGCCTTTCAGTGCAATGGAAGGCACAGGACTCCTTGGAAAGGAGGCTGGGCTCGGTTGTCTCCCCACTTCAGAGGTCTAGAGCAGAGCACTGAGAAGTCTGTCAGATGGAAGGGAAGCGCTGTTGTGCCCATGGTGAAGACGTTGCTTGGCCGCACTGTTGAAGCAACGCCCAGAGAGAAACAGGCACCGTGGGCCTCCAGGCAGGGGCTGCGGGATCACAGCCAGAATGCCCCTGCGTCTCAGCTGAGAAGCTACCTCCCAGTTGGAGGCTCCATGCCGCCCTCCAGAAGAGCAAAGACGTGTGGAGTGTTTCTGGCCTTTCCTTGGGAGTGTGGTGCCCTTCCCTCTTCCCCAGGCACAGGAGGAACTGCCCCTGAGCCAAGACCTCTCCAAGGGCTTTTCCCTCAGGCTGAAGCAGATTTCGCAGGAAGCGGGCCTCGAGAGCTTCCTTCGTGGATGCAGAGGCAGCAGAGCGGCCTGCCTTTGCAAAGCTGCATTTGGCAGAGAGGAGCTCGCTTTGGCACTGGGAGGCTGTGAGATCTGCTCCAGGCACCGGGATTGCTGGGTTGGGGCCTGCATCTCGCTTCCACTTCCTGAGCTGCCAAAGACTTTGCTAGCTCACAGCCTCGCTAGCCATGAAGGAGCAGGCTGAGGGAGTGTGTCAGACATGACTCAGCACTTTCCTGGGCTTGCCTGTGGTTTTGCCTTTCCACTCCAACTAGGCCCCAGGACTCCTTGCACAGGAGGAGGAGCCCGGTTGTCTGCAAACGTCCTAGGGCTAGAGTAGAGCAGGGAGAACTCTGTCAGATGGAAGGGAAGAGCAGAAGGGTAGATGGGGCAGATGTTGCCTGGCCGCTCTGGTGAAGCCACGCACAGGGAGAAACAGGCACCATGGGCCTCCAGGCAGGGGATGCGAGATCCCAGCCAGAGTGCTTCTGCGTCTCAGCCGAGAAGCTTCCTGAGCGTTTGAGGTTGCCTGCAGCTCTCCAGAGGAGCAAAGACATGTGGGGTGTGTTTGGCCTTTCCCTGTGAGGGTGGTGCCCCTGCGGCAGCCCCAGGCCCAGGAGCAACGGCCCCAGAGGAAAGACCGTTCCCACTGAGATTCACTCAGGCTGAGAAGCAGATTTCGCAGGAAGCGGGATGAGAGAGCTTCCTTCGCCAATGCAGAGGCAGCCTAGCGGCCTGCGTCTGCACAGCTGGATTTGGCAGAGAGGCGTTCGCTTTGCCACTGGGAGACGCTGAGATGGGCTCCAAGCACCGAGATTTCCGGTGCGCGGCCTGCATCTCTCTTGCACTTTCCGAGCTTGGGAAGGCTTTCCTAGCTCACAGCGTTGCTTCCCTGAAAGGAGCAGGCTGAGGAAGTGTGTCCGACGTGACTCAGCCCCTTCCTAGGCGTCCCTGTGCTATTGCCTTTCAGTGCAATGGAAGGCGCAGGACTCCTTGGAAAGGAGGCTGGGCTCGGTTGTCTCCCCACTTCAGAGGTCTAGAGCAGAGCACTGAGAAGTCTGTCAGATGGAAGGGAAGCGCTATTGTGCCCATGGTGAAGACGTTGCTTGGCCGCACTGTTGAAGCAACGCCCAGAGAGAAACAGGCACCGTGGGCCTCCAGGCAGGGGCTGCGGGATCACAGCCAGAATGCCCCTGCGTCTCAGCTGAGAAGCTACCTCCCAGTTGGAGGCTCCATGCCGCCCTCCAGAAGAGCAAAGACGTGTGGAGTGTGTCTGGCCTTTCCTTGGGAGTGTGGTGCCCTTCCCTCTTCCCCAGGCACAGGAGAAACTGCCCCTGAGCCAAGACCTCTCCAAGGGCTTTTCCCTCAGGCTGAAGCAGATTTCGCAGGAAGCGGGCCTCGAGAGCTTCCTTCGTGGATGCAGAGGCAGCAGAGCGGCCTGCCTTTGCAAAGCTGCATTTGGCAGAGAGGAGCTCGCTTTGGCACTGGGAGGCTGTGAGATCTGCTCCAGGCACCGGGATTGCTGGGTTGGGGCCTGCATCTCGCTTCCACTTCCTGAGCTGCCAAAGACTTTGCTAGCTCACAGCCTCGCTAGCCATGAAGGAGCAGGCTGAGGGAGTGTGTCAGACATGACTCAGCACTTTCCTGGGCTTGCCTGTGGTTTTGCCTTTCCACTCCAACTAGGCCCCAGGACTCCTTGCACAGGAGGAGGAGCCCGGTTGTCTCCAAACGTCCTAGGGCTAGAGTAGAGCAGGGAGAACTCTGTCAGATGGAAGGGAAGAGCAGAAGGGTAGATGGGGCAGATGTTGCCTGGCCGCTCTGGTGAAGCCACGCACAGGGAGAAACAGGCACCATGGGCCTCCAGGCAGGGGATGCGAGATCCCAGCCAGAGTGCTTCTGCGTCTCAGCCGAGAAGCTTCCTGAGCGTTTGAGGTTGCCTGCAGCTCTCCAGAGGAGCAAAGACATGTGGGGTGTGTTTGGCCTTTCCCTGTGAGGGTGGTGCCCCTGCGGCAGCCCCAGGCCCAGGAGCAACGGCCCCAGAGGAAAGACCGTTCCCACTGAGATTCACTCAGGCTGAGAAGCAGATTTCGCAGGAAGCGGGATGAGAGAGCTTCCTTCGCCAATGCAGAGGCAGCCTAGCGGCCTGCGTCTGCACAGCTGGATTTGGCAGAGAGGCGTTCGCTTTGCCACTGGGAGACGCTGAGATGGGCTCCAAGCCCCGAGATTTCCGGGTGCGCGGCCTGCATCTCTCTTGCACTTTCCGAGCTTGGGAAGGCTTTCCTAGCTCACAGCGTTGCTTCCCTGAAAGGAGCAGGCTGAGGAAGTGTGTCCGACGTGACTCAGCCCCTTCCTAGGCGTCCCTGTGCTATTGCCTTTCAGTGCAATGGAAGGCGCAGGACTCCTTGGAAAGGAGGCTGGGCTCGGTTGTCTCCCCACTTCAGAGGTCTAGAGCAGAGCACTGAGAAGTCTGTCAGATGGAAGGGAAGCGCTGTTGTGCCCATGGTGAAGACGTTGCTTGGCCGCACTGTTGAAGCAACACCCAGAGAGAAACAGGCACCGTGGGCCTCCAGGCAGGGGCTGCGGGATCACAGCCAGAATGCCCCTGCGTCTCAGCTGAGAAGCTACCTCCCAGTTGGAGGCTCCATGCCGCCCTCCAGAAGAGCAAAGACGTGTGGAGTGTGTCTGGCCTTTCCTTGGGAGTGTGGTGCCCTTCCCTCTTCCCCAGGCACAGGAGAAACTGCCCCTGAGCCAAGACCTCTCCAAGGGCTTTTCCCTCAGGCTGAAGCAGATTTCGCAGGAAGCGGGCCTCGAGAGCTTCCTTCGTGGATGCAGAGGCAGCAGAGCGGCCTGCCTTTGCAAAGCTGCATTTGGCAGAGAGGAGCTCGCTTTGGCACTGGGAGGCTGTGAGATCTGCTCCAGGCACCGGGATTGCTGGGTTGGGGCCTGCATCTCGCTTCCACTTCCTGAGCTGCCAAAGACTTTGCTAGCTCACAGCCTCGCTAGCCATGAAGGAGCAGGCTGAGGGAGTGTGTCAGACATGACTCAGCACTTTCCTGGGCTTGCCTGTGGTTTTGCCTTTCCACTCCAACTAGGCCCCAGGACTCCTTGCACAGGAGGAGGAGCCCGGTTGTCTCCAAACGTCCTAGGGCTAGAGTAGAGCAGGGAGAACTCTGTCAGATGGAAGGGAAGAGCAGAAGGGTAGATGGGGCAGATGTTGCCTGGCCGCTCTGGTGAAGCCACGCACAGGGAGAAACAGGCACCATGGGCCTCCAGGCAGGGGATGCGAGATCCCAGCCAGAGTGCTTCTGCGTCTCAGCCGAGAAGCTTCCTGAGCGTTTGAGGTTGCCTGCAGCTCTCCAGAGGAGCAAAGACATGTGGGGTGTGTTTGGCCTTTCCCTGTGAGGGTGGTGCCCCTGCGGCAGCCCCAGGCCCAGGAGCAACGGCCCCAGAGGAAAGACCGTTCCCACTGAGATTCACTCAGGCTGAGAAGCAGATTTCGCAGGAAGCGGGATGAGAGAGCTTCCTTCGCCAATGCAGAGGCAGCCTAGCGGCCTGCGTCCGCACAGCTGGATTTGGCAGAGAGGCGTTCGCTTTGCCACTGGGAGACGCTGAGATGGGCTCCAAGCACCGAGATTTCCGGGTGCGCGGCCTGCATCTCTCTTGCACTTTCCGAGCTTGGGAAGGCTTTCCTAGCTCACAGCGTTGCTTCCCTGAAAGGAGCAGGCTGAGGAAGTGTGTCCGACGTGACTCAGCCCCTTCCTAGGCGTCCCTGTGCTATTGCCTTTCAGTGCAATGGAAGGCGCAGGACTCCTTGGAAAGGAGGCTGGGCTCGGTTGTCTCCCCACTTCAGAGGTCTAGAGCAGAGCACTGAGAAGTCTGTCAGATGGAAGGGAAGCGCTGTTGTGCCCATGGTGAAGACGTTGCTTGGCCGCACTGTTGAAGCAACGCCCAGAGAGAAACAGGCACCGTGGGCCTCCAGGCAGGGGCTGCGGGATCACAGCCAGAATGCCCCTGCGTCTCAGCTGAGAAGCTACCTCCCAGTTGGAGGCTCCATGCCGCCCTCCAGAAGAGCAAAGACGTGTGGAGTGTGTCTGGCCTTTCCTTGGGAGTGTGGTGCCCTTCCCTCTTCCCCAGGCACAGGAGAAACTGCCCCTGAGCCAAGACCTCTCCAAGGGCTTTTCCCTCAGGCTGAAGCAGATTTCGCAGGAAGCGGGCCTCGAGAGCTTCCTTCGTGGATGCAGAGGCAGCAGAGCGGCCTGCCTTTGCAAAGCTGCATTTGGCAGAGAGGAGCTCGCTTTGGCACTGGGAGGCTGTGAGATCTGCTCCAGGCACCGGGATTGCTGGGTTGGGGCCTGCATCTCGCTTCCACTTCCTGAGCTGCCAAAGACTTTGCTAGCTCACAGCCTCGCTAGCCATGAAGGAGCAGGCTGAGGGAGTGTGTCAGACATGACTCAGCACTTTCCTGGGCTTGCCTGTGGTTTTGCCTTTCCACTCCAACTAGGCCCCAGGACTCCTTGCACAGGAGGAGGAGCCCGGTTGTCTCCAAACGTCCTAGGGCTAGAGTAGAGCAGGGAGAACTCTGTCAGATGGAAGGGAAGAGCAGAAGGGTAGATGGGGCAGATGTTGCCTGGCCGCTCTGGTGAAGCCACGCACAGGGAGAAACAGGCACCAAGGGCCTCCAGGCAGGGGATGCGAGATCCCAGCCAGAGTGCTTCTGCGTCTCAGCCGAGAAGCTTCCTGAGCCTTTGAGGTTGCCTGCAGCTCTCCAGAGGAGCAAAGACATGTGGGGTGTGTTTGGCCTTTCCCTGTGAGGGTGGTGCCCCTGCGGCAGCCCCAGGCCCAGGAGCAACGGCCCCAGAGGAAAGACCGTTCCCACTGAGATTCACTCAGGCTGAGAAGCAGATTTCGCAGGAAGCGGGATGAGAGAGCTTCCTTCGCCAATGCAGAGGCAGCCTAGCGGCCTGCGTCCGCACAGCTGGATTTGGCAGAGAGGCGTTCGCTTTGCCACTGGGAGACGCTGAGATGGACTCCAAGCACCGAGATTTCCGGGTGCGCGGCCTGCATCTCTCTTGCACTTTCCGAGCTTGGGAAGGCTTTCCTAGCTCACAGGGTTGCTTCCCTGAAAGGAACAGGCTGAGGAAGTGTGTCCGACGTGACTCAGCCCCTTCCTAGGCGTCCCTGTGCTATTGCCTTTCAGTGCAATGGAAGGCGCAGGACTCCTTGGAAAGGAGGCTGGGCTCGGTTGTCTCCCCACTTCAGAGGTCTAGAGCAGAGCACTGAGAAGTCTGTCAGATGGAAGCGAAGCGCTGTTGTGCCCATGGTGAAGACGTTGCTTGGCCGCACTGTTGAAGCAACGCCCAGAGAGAAACAGGCACCGTGGGCCTCCAGGCAGGGGCTGCGGGATCACAGCCAGAATGCCCCTGCGTCTCAGCTGAGAAGCTACCTCCCAGTTGGAGGCTCCATGCCGCCCTCCAGAAGAGCAAAGACGTGTGGAGTGTGTCTGGCCTTTCCTTGGGAGTGTGGTGCCCTTCCCTCTTCCCCAGGCACAGGAGAAACTGCCCCTGAGCCAAGACCTCTCCAAGGGCTTTTCCCTCAGGCTGAAGCAGATTTCGCAGGAAGCGGGCCTCGAGAGCTTCCTTCGTGGATGCAGAGGCAGCAGAGCGGCCTGCCTTTGCAAAGCTGCATTTGGCAGAGAGGAGCTCGCTTTGGCACTGGGAGGCTGTGAGATCTGCTCCAGGCACCGGGATTGCTGGGTTTGGGGCTGCATCTCGTTTCCACTTCCTGAGCTGCCAAAGACTTTGCTAGCTCACAGCCTCTCTAGCCATGAAGGAGCAGGCTGAGGGAGTGTGTCAGACATGACTCAGCACTTTCCTGGGCTTGCCTGTGGTTTTGCCTTTCCACTCCAACTAGGCCCCAGGACTCCTTGCACAGGAGGAGGAGCCCGGTTGTCTCCAAACGTCCTAGGGCTAGAGTAGAGCAGGGAGAACTCTGTCAGATGGAAGGGAAGAGCAGAAGGGTAGATGGGGCAGATGTTGCCTGGCCGCTCTGGTGAAGCCACGCAGAGGGAGAAACAGGCACCATGGGCCTCCAGGCAGGGGATACGAGATCCCAGCCAGAGTGCTTCTGCGTCTCAGCCGAGAAGCTTCCTGAGCCTTTGAGGTTGCCTGCAGCTCTCCAGAGGAGCAAAGACATGTGGGGTGTGTTTGGCCTTTCCCTGTGAGGGTGGTGCCCTTGCGGCAGCCCCAGGCCCAGGAGCAACGGCCCCAGAGGAAAGACCGTTCCCACTGAGATTCACTCAGGCTGAGAAGCAGATTTCGCAGGAAGCGGGATGAGAGAGCTTCCTTCGCCAATGCAGAGGCAGCCTAGCGGCCTGCGTCTGCACAGCTGGATTTGGCAGAGAGGCGTTCGCTTTGCCACTGGGAGACGCTGAGATGGGCTCCAAGCACCGAGATTTCCGGGTGCGCGGCCTGCATCTCTCTTGCACTTTCCGAGCTTGGGAAGGCTTTCCTAGCTCACAGCGTTGCTTCCCTGAAAGGAGCAGGCTGAGGAAGTGTGTCCGACGTGACTCAGCCCCTTCCTAGGCGTCCCTGTGCTATTGCCTTTCAGTGCAATGGAAGGCGCAGGACTCCTTGGAAAGGAGGCTGGGCTCGGTTGTCTCCCCACTTCAGAGGTCTAGAGCAGAGCACTGAGAAGTCTGTCAGATGGAAGGGAAGCGCTGTTGTGCCCATGGTGAAGACGTTGCTTGGCCGCACTGTTGAAGCAACGCCCAGAGAGAAACAGGCACCGTGGGCCTCCAGGCAGGGGCTGCGGGATCACAGCCAGAATGCCCCTGCGTCTCAGCTGAGAATCTACCTCCCAGTTGGAGGCTCCATGCCGCCCTCCAGAAGAGCAAAGACGTGTGGAGTGTGTCTGGACTTTCCTTGGGAGTGTGGTGCCCTTCCCTCTTCCCCAGGCACAGGAGAAACTGCCCCTGAGCCAAGACCTCTCCAACGGCTTTTCCCTCAGGCTGAAGCAGATTTCGCAGGAAGCGGGCCTCGAGAGCTTCCTTCGTGGATGCAGAGGCAGCAGAGCGGCCTGCCTTTGCAAAGCTGCATTTGGCAGAGAGGAGCTCGCTTTGGCACTGGGAGGCTGTGAGATCTGCTCCAGGCACCGGGATTGCTGGGTTGGGGCCTGCATCTCGCTTCCACTTCCTGAGCTGCCAAAGACTTTGCTAGCTCACAGCCTCGCTAGCCATGAAGGAGCAGGCTGAGGGAGTGTGTCAGACATGACTCAGCACTTTCCTGGGCTTGCCTGTGGTTTTGCCTTTCCACTCCAACTAGGCCCCAGGACTCCTTGCACAGGAGGAGGAGCCTGGTTGTCTCCAAACTTCCTAGGGCTAGAGTAGAGCAGGGAGAACTCTGTCAGATGGAAGGGAAGAGCAGAAGGGTAGATGGGGCAGATGTTGCCTGGCCGCTCTGGTGAAGCCACGCACAGGGAAAAACAGGCACCATGGGCCTCCAGGCAGGGGATGCGAGATCCCAGCCAGAGTGCTTCTGCGTCTCAGCCGAGAAGCTTCCTGAGCCTTTGAGGTTGCCTGCAGCTCTCCAGAGGAGCAAAGACATGTGGGGTGTGTTTGCCCTTTCCTTGTGAGGGTGGTGCCCTTGCGGCAGCCCCAGGCCCAGGAGCAACGGCCCCAGAGGAAAGACCGTTCCCACTGAGATTCACTCAGGCTGAGAAGCAGATTTCGCAGGAAGCGGGATGAGAGAGCTTCCTTCGCCAATGCAGAGGCAGCCTAGCGGCCTGCATCTGCACAGCTGGATTTGGCAGAGAGGCGTTCGCTTTGCCACTGGGAGACGCTGAGATGGGCTCCAAGCACCGAGATTTCCGGGTGCGCGGCCTGCATCTCTCTTGCACTTTCCGAGCTTGGGAAGGCTTTCCTAGCTCACAGCGTTGCTTCCCTGAAAGGAGCAGGCTGAGGAAGTGTGTCCGACGTGACTCCGCCCCTTCCTAGGCGTCCCTGTGCTATTGCCTTTCAGTGCAATGGAAGGCGCAGGACTCCTTGGAAAGGAGGCTGGGCTCGGTTGTCTCCCCACTTCAGAGGTCTAGAGCAGAGCACTGAGAAGTCTGTCAGATGGAAGGGAAGCGCTGTTGTGCCCATGGTGAAGACGTTGCTTGGCCGCACTGTTGAAGCAACGCCCAGAGAGAAACAGGCACCGTGGGCCTCCAGGCAGGGGCTGCGGGATCACAGCCAGAATGCCCCTGCGTCTCAGCTGAGAAGCTACCTCCCAGTTGGAGGCTCCATGCCGCCCTCCAGAAGAGCAAAGACGTGTGGAGTGTGTCTGGACTTTCCTTGGGAGTGTGGTGCCCTTCCCTCTTCCCCAGGCACAGGAGAAACTGCCCCTGAGCCAAGACCTCTCCAAGGGCTTTTCCCTCAGGCTGAAGCAGATTTCGCAGGAAGCGGGCCTCGAGAGCTTCCTTCGTGGATGCAGAGGCAGCAGAGCGGCCTGCCTTTGCAAAGCTGCATTTGGCAGAGAGGAGCTCGCTTTGGCACTGGGAGGCTGTGAGATCTGCTCCAGGCACCGGGATTGCTGGGTTGGGGCCTGCATCTCGCTTCCACTTCCTGAGCTGCCAAAGACTTTGCTAGCTCACAGCCTCGCTAGCCATGAAGGAGCAGGCTGAGGGAGTGTGTCAGACATGACTCAGCACTTTCCTGGGCTTGCCTGTGGTTTTGCCTTTCCACTCCAACTAGGCCCCAGGACTCCTTGCACAGGAGGAGGAGCCTGGTTGTCTCCAAACTTCCTAGGGCTAGAGTAGAGCAGGGAGAACTCTGTCAGATGGAAGGGAAGAGCAGAAGGGTAGATGGGGCAGATGTTGCCTGGCCGCTCTGGTGAAGCCACGCACAGGGAGAAACAGGCACCATGGGCCTCCAGGAAGGGGATGCGAGATCCCAGCCAGAGTGCTTCTGCGTCTCAGCCGAGAAGCTTCCTGAGCGTTTGAGGTTGCCTGCAGCTCTCCAGAGGAGCAAAGACATGTGGGGTGTGTTTGGCCTTTCCCTGTGAGGGTGGTGCCCCTGCGGCAACCCCAGGCCCAGGAGCAACGGCCCCAGAGGAAAGACCGTTCCCACTGAGATTCACTCAGGCTGAGAAGCAGATTTCGCAGGAAGCGGGATGAGAGAGCTTCCTTCGCCAATGCAGAGGCAGCCTAGCGGCCTGCGTCTGCACAGCTGGATATGGCAGAGAGGCGTTCGCTTTGCCACTGGGAGACGCTGAGATGGGCTCCAAGCCCCGAGATTTCCGGGTGCGCGGCCTGCATCTCTCTTGCACTTTCCGAGCTTGGGAAGGCTTTCCTAGCTCACAGCGTTGCTTCCCTGAAAGGAGCAGGCTGAGGAAGTGTGTCCGACGTGACTCAGCCCCTTCCTAGGCGTCCCTGTGCTATTGCCTTTCAGTGCAATGGAAGGCGCAGGACTCCTTGGAAAGGAGGCTGGGCTCGGTTGTCTCCCCACTTCAGAGGTCTAGAGCAGAGCACTGAGAAGTCTGTCAGATGGAAGGGAAGCGCTGTTGTGCCCATGGTGAAGACGTTGCTTGGCCGCACTGTTGAAGCAACGCCCAGAGAGAAACAGGCACCGTGGGCCTCCAGGCAGGGGCTGCGGGATCACAGCCAGAATGCCCCTGCGTCTCAGCTGAGAAGCTACCTCCCAGTTGGAGGCTCCATGCCGCCCTCCAGAAGAGCAAAGACGTGTGGAGTGTGTCTGGCCTTTCCTTGGGAGTGTGGTGCCCTTCCCTCTTCCCCAGGCACAGGAGAAACTGCCCCTGAGCCAAGACCTCTCCAAGGGCTTTTCCCTCAGGCTGAAGCAGATTTCGCAGGAAGCGGGCCTCGAGAGCTTCCTTCGTGGATGCAGAGGCAGCAGAGCGGCCTGCCTTTGCAAAGCTGCATTTGGCAGAGAGGAGCTCGCTTTGGCACTGGGAGGCTGTGAGATCTGCTCCAGGCACCGGGATTGCTGGGTTGGGGCCTGCATCTCGCTTCCACTTCCTGAGCTGCCAAAGACTTTGCTAGCTCACAGCCTCGCTAGCCATGAAGGAGCAGGCTGAGGGAGTGTGTCAGACATGACTCAGCACTTTCCTGGGCTTGCCTGTGGTTTTGCCTTTCCACTCCAACTAGGCCCCAGGACTCCTCGCACAGGAGGAGGAGCCCGGTAGTCTCCAAACGTCCTAGGGCTAGAGTAGAGCAGATAGAACTCTGTCAGATGGAAGGGAAGAGCAGAAGTGTAGATGGGGCAGATGTTGCCTGGCCGCTCTGGTGAAGCCACGCACAGGGAGAAACAGGCACCATGGGCCTCCAGGCAGGGGATGCGAGATCCCAGCCAGAGTGCTTCTGCGTCTCAACCGAGAAGCTTCCTGAGCGTTTGAGGTTGCCTGCAGCTCTCCAGAGGAGCAAAGACATGTGGGGTGTGTTTGGCCTTTCCCTGTGAGGGTGGTGCCCTTGCGGCAGCCCCAGGCCCAGGAGCAACGGCCCCAGAGGAAAGACCGTTCCCACGGAGATTCACTCAGGCTGAGAAGCAGATTTCGCAGGAAGCGGGATGAGAGAGCTTCCTTCGCCAATGCAGAGGCAGCCTAGCGGCCTGCGTCTGCACAGCTGGATTTGGCAGAGAGGCGTTCGCTTTGCCACTGGGAGACGCTGAGATGGGCTCCAAGCCCCGAGATTTCCGGGTGCGCGGCCTGCATCTCTCTTGCACTTTCCGAGCTTGGGAAGGCTTTCCTAGCTCACAGCGTTGCTTCCCTGAAAGGAGCAGGCTGAGGAAGTGTGTCCGACGTGACTCAGCCCCTTCCTAGGCGTCCCTGTGCTATTGCCTTTCAGTGCAATGGAAGGCGCAGGACTCCTTGGAAAGGAGGCTGGGCTCGGTTGTCTCCCCACTTCAGAGGTCTAGAGCAGAGCACTGAGAAGTCTGTCAGATGGAAGGGAAGCGCTGTTGTGCCCATGGTGAAGACGTTGCTTGGCCGCACTGTTGAAGCAACGCCCAGAGAGAAACAGGCACCGTGGGCCTCCAGGCAGGGGCTGCGGGATCACAGCCAGAATGCCCCTGCGTCTCAGCTGAGAAGCTACCTCCCAGTTGGAGGCTCCATGCCGCCCTCCAGAAGAGCAAAGACGTGTGGAGTGTGTCTGGCCTTTCCTTGGGAGTGTGGTGCCCTTCCCTCTTCCCCAGGCACAGGAGAAACTGCCCCTGAGCCAAGACCTCTCCAAGGGCTTTTCCCTCAGGCTGAAGCAGATTTCGCAGGAAGCGGGCCTCGAGAGCTTCCTTCGTGGATGCAGAGGCAGCAGAGCGGCCTGCCTTTGCAAAGCTGCATTTGGCAGAGAGGAGCTCGCTTTGGCACTGGGAGGCTGTGAGATCTGCTCCAGGCACCGGGATTGCTGGGTTGGGGCCTGCATCTCGCTTCCACTTCCTGAGCTGCCAAAGACTTTGCTAGCTCACAGCCTCGCTAGCCATGAAGGAGCAGGCTGAGGGAGTGTGTCAGACATGACTCAGCACTTTCCTGGGCTTGCCTGTGGTTTTGCCTTTCCACTCCAACTAGGCCCCAGGACTCCTCGCACAGGAGGAGGAGCCCGGTTGTCTCCAAACTTCCTAGGGCTAGAGTAGAGCAGGGAGAACTCTGTCAGATGGAAGGGAAGAGCAGAAGGGTAGATGGGGCAGATGTTGCCTGGCCGCTCTGGTGAAGCCACGCACAGGGAGAAACAGGCAACATGGGCCTCCAGGCAGGGGATGCGAGATCCCAGCCAGAGTGCTTCTGCGTCTCAGCGGAGAAGCTTCCTGAGCGTTTGAGGTTGCCTGCAGCTCTCCAGAGGAGCAAAGACATGTGGGGTGTGTTTGGCCTTTCCCTGTGAGGGTGGTGCCCTTGCGGCAGCCCCAGGCCCAGGAGCAACGGCCCCAGAGGAAAGACCGTTCCCACTGAGATTCACTCAGGCTGAGAAGCAGATTTCGCAGGAAGCGGGATGAGAGAGCTTCCTTCGCCAATGCAGAGGTAGCCTAGCGGCCTGCCTCTGCACAGCTGGATTTGGCAGAGAGGCGTTCGCTTTGCCACTGGGAGACGCTGAGATGGGCTCCAAGCACCGAGATTTGCGGGTGCGCGGCCTGCATCTCTCTTGCACTTTCCGAGCTTGGGAAGGCTTTCCTAGCTCACAGCGTTGCTTCCCTGAAAGGAGCAGGCTGAGGAAGTGTGTCCGACGTGACTCAGCCCCTTCCTAGGCGTCCCTGTGCTATTGCCTTTCAGTGCAATGGAAGGCGCAGGACTCCTTGGAAAGGAGGCTGGGCTCGGTTGTCTCCCCACTTCAGAGGTCTAGAGCAGAGCACTGAGAAGTCTGTCAGATGGAAGGGAAGCGCTGTTGTGCCCATGGTGAAGACGTTGCTTGGCCGCACTGTTGAAGCAACGCCCAGAGAGAAACAGGCACCGTGGGCCTCCAGGCAGGGGCTGCGGGATCACAGCCAGAATGCCCCTGCGTCTCAGCTGAGAAGCTACCTCCCAGTTGGAGGCTCCATGCCGCCCTCCAGAAGAGCAAAGACGTGTGGAGTGTGTCTGGCCTTTCCTTGGGAGTGTGGTGCCCTTCCCTCTTCCCCAGGCACAGGAGAAACTGCCCCTGAGCCAAGACCTCTCCAAGGGCTTTTCCCTCAGGCTGAAGCAGATTTCGCAGGAAGCGGGCCTCGAGAGCTTCCTTCGTGGATGCAGAGGCAGCAGAGCGGCCTGCCTTTGCAAAGCTGCATTTGGCAGAGAGGAGCTCGCTTTGGCACTGGGAGGCTGTGAGATCTGCTCCAGGCACCGGGATTGCTGGGTTGGGGCCTGCATCTCGCTTCCACTTCCTGAGCTGCCAAAGACTTTGCTAGCTCACAGCCTCGCTAGCCATGAAGGAGCAGGCTGAGGGAGTGTGTCAGACATGACTCAGCACTTTCCTGGGCTTGCCTGTGGTTTTGCCTTTCCACTCCAGCTAGGCCCCAGGACTCCTCGCACAGGAGGAGGAGCCCGGTTGTCTCCAAACTTCCTAGGGCTAGAGTAGAGCAGGGAGAACTCTGTCAGATGGAAGGGAAGAGCAGAAGGGTAGATGGGGCAGATGTTGCCTGGCCGCTCTGGTGAAGCCACGCACAGGGAGAAACAGGCAACATGGGCCTCCAGGCAGGGGATGCGAGATCCCAGCCAGAGTGCTTCTGCGTCTCAGCGGAGAAGCTTCCTGAGCGTTTGAGGTTGCCTGCAGCTCTCCAGAGGAGCAAAGACATGTGGGGTGTGTTTGGCCTTTCCCTGTGAGGGTGGTGCCCTTGCGGCAGCCCCAGGCCCAGGAGCAACGGCCCCAGAGGAAAGACCGTTCCCACTGAGATTCACTCAGGCTGAGAAGCAGATTTCGCAGGAAGCGGGATGAGAGAGCTTCCTTCGCCAATGCAGAGGTAGCCTAGCGGCCTGCCTCTGCACAGCTGGATTTGGCAGAGAGGCGTTCGCTTTGCCACTGGGAGACGCTGAGATGGGCTCCAAGCACCGAGATTTGCGGGTGCGTGGCCTGCATCTCTCTTGCACTTTCCGAGCTTGGGAAGGCTTTCCTAGCTCACAGCGTTGCTTCCCTGAAAGGAGCAGGCTGAGGAAGTGTGTCCGACGTGACTCAGCCCCTTCCTAGGCGTCCCTGTGCTATTGCCTTTCAGTGCAATGGAAGGCGCAGGACTCCTTGGAAAGGAGGCTGGGCTCGGTTGTCTCCCCACTTCAGAGGTCTAGAGCAGAGCACTGAGAAGTCTGTCAGATGGAAGGGAAGCGCTGTTGTGCCCATGGTGAAGACGTTGCTTGGCCGCACTGTTGAAGCAACGCCCAGAGAGAAACAGGCACCGTGGGCCTCCAGGCAGGGGCTGCGGGATCACAGCCAGAATGCCCCTGCGTCTCAGCTGAGAAGCTACCTCCCAGTTGGAGGCTCCATGCCGCCCTCCAGAAGAGCAAAGACGTGTGGAGTGTGTCTGGCCTTTCCTTGGGAGTGTGGTGCCCTTCCCTCTTCCCCAGGCACAGGAGAAACTGCCCCTGAGCCAAGACCTCTCCAAGGGCTTTTCCCTCAGGCTGAAGCAGATTTCGCAGGAAGCCGGCCTCGAGAGCTTCCTTCGTGGATGCAGAGGCAGCAGAGCGGCCTGCCTTTGCAAAGCTGCATTTGGCAGAGAGGAGCTCGCTTTGGCACTGGGAGGCTGTGAGATCTGCTCCAGGCACCGGGATTGCTGGGTTGGGGCCTGCATCTCGCTTCCACTTCCTGAGCTGCCAAAGATTTTGCTAGCTCACAGCCTCGCTAGCCATGAAGGAGCAGGCTGAGGGAGTGTGTCAGACATGACTCAGCACTTTCCTGGGCTTGCCTGTGGTTTTGCCTTTCCACTCCAACTAGGCCCCAGGACTCCTTGCACAGGAGGAGGAGCCCGGTTGTCTCCAAACGTCCTAGGGCTAGAGTAGAGCAGGGAGAACTCTGTCAGATGGAAGGGAAGAGCAGAAGGGTAGATGGGGCAGATGTTGCCTGGCCGCTCTGGTGAAGCCACGCACAGGGAGAAACAGGCACCATGGGCCTCCAGGAAGGGGATGCGAGATCCCAGCCAGAGTGCTTCTGCGTCTCAGCCGAGAAGCTTCCTGAGCGTTTGAGGTTGCCTGCAGCTCTCCAGAGGAGCAAAGACATGTGGGGTGTGTTTGGCCTTTCCCTGTGAGGGTGGTGCCCCTGCGGCAGCCCCAGGCCCAGGAGCAACGGCCCCAGAGGAAAGACCGTTCCCACTGAGATTCACTCAGGCTGAGAAGCAGATTTCGCAGGAAGCGGGGTGAGAGAGCTTCCTTCGCCAATGCAGAGGCAGCCTAGCGGCCTGCGTCTGCACAGCTGGATTTGGCAGAGAGGCGTTCGCTTTGCCACTGGGAGACGCTGAGATGGGCTCCAAGCCCCGAGATTTCCGGGTGCGTGGCCTGCATCTCTCTTGCACTTTCCGAGCTTGGGAAGGCTTTCCTAGCTCACAGCTTTTCTTCCCTGAAAGGAGCAGGCTGAGGAAGTGTGTCCGACGTGACTCAGCCCCTTCCTAGGCGTCCCTGTGCTATTGCCTTTCAGTGCAATGGAAGGCGCAGGACTCCTTGGAAAGGAGGCTGGGCTCGGTTGTCTCCCCACTTCAGAGGTCTAGAGCAGAGCACTGAGAAGTCTGTCAGATGGAAGGGAAGCGCTGTTGTGCCCATGGTGAAGACGTTGCTTGGCCGCACTGTTGAAGCAACGCCCAGAGAGAAACAGGCACCGTGGGCCTCCAGGCAGGGGCTGCGGGATCACAGCCAGAATGCCCCTGCGTCTCAGCTGAGAAGCTACCTCCCAGTTGGAGGCTCCATGCCGCCCTCCAGAAGAGCAAAGACGTGTGGAGTGTGTCTGGCCTTTCCTTGGGAGTGTGGTGCCCTTCCCTCTTCCCCAGGCACAGGAGAAACTGCTCCTGAGCCAAGACCTCTCCAAGGGCTTTTCCCTCAGGCTGAAGCAGATTTCGCAGGAAGCGGGCCTCGATAGCTTCCTTCGTGGATGCAGAGGCAGCAGAGCGGCCTGCCTTTGCAAAGCTGCATTTGGCAGAGAGGAGCTCGCTTTGGCACTGGGAGGCTGTGAGATCTGCTCCAGGCACCGGGATTGCTGGGTTGGGGCCTGCATCTCGCTTCCACTTCCTGAGCTGCCAAAGACTTTGCTAGCTCACAGCCTCGCTAGCCATGAAGGAGCAGGCTGAGGGAGTGTGTCAGACATGACTCAGCACTTTCCTGGGCTTGCCTGTGGTTTTGCCTTTCCACTCCAACTAGGCCCCAGGACTCCTTGCACAGGAGGAGGAGCCCGGTTGTCTCCAAACGTCCTAGGGCTAGAGTAGAGCAGGGAGAACTCTGTCAGATGGAAGGGAAGAGCAGAAGGGTAGATGGGGCAGATGTTGCCTGGCCGCTCTGGTGAAGCCACGCACAGGGAGAAACAGGCACCATGGGCCTCCAGGAAGGGGATGCGAGATCCCAGCCAGAGTGCTTCTGCGTCTCAGCCGAGAAGCTTCCTGAGCGTTTGAGGTTGCCTGCAGCTCTCCAGAGGAGCAAAGACATGTGGGGTGTGTTTGGCCTTTCCCTGTGAGGGTGGTGCCCCTGCGGCAACCCCAGGCCCTGGAGCAACAGCCCCAGAGGAAAGACCGTTCCCACTGAGATTCACTCAGGCTGAGAAGCAGATTTCGCAGGAAGCGGGATGAGAGAGCTTCCTTCGCCAATGCAGAGGCAGCCTAGCGGCCTGCGTCTGCACAGCTGGATATGGCAGAGAGGCGTTCGCTTTGCCACTGGGAGACGCTGAGATGGGCTCCAAGCCCCGAGATTTCCGGGTGCGCGGCCTGCATCTCTCTTGCACTTTCCGAGCTTGGGAAGGCTTTCCTAGCTCACAGCGTTGCTTCCCTGAAAGGAGCAGGCTGAGGAAGTGTGTCCGACGTGACTCAGCCCCTTCCTAGGCGTCCCTGTGCTATTGCCTTTCAGTGCAATGGAAGGCGCAGGACTCCTTGGAAAGGAGGCTGGGCTCGGTTGTCTCCCCACTTCAGAGGTCTAGAGCAGAGCACTGAGAAGTCTGTCAGATGGAAGGGAAGCGCTGTTGTGCCCATGGTGAAGACGTTGCTTGGCCGCACTGTTGAAGCAACGCCCAGAGAGAAACAGGCACCGTGGGCCTCCAGGCAGGGGCTGCGGGATCACAGCCAGAATGCCCCTGCGTCTCAGCTGAGAAGCTACCTCCCAGTTGGAGGCTCCATGCCGCCCTCCAGAAGAGCAAAGACGTGTGGAGTGTGTCTGGCCTTTCCTTGGGAGTGTGGTGCCCTTCCCTCTTCCCCAGGCACAGGAGAAACTGCCCCTGAGCCAAGACCTCTCCAAGGGCTTTTCCCTCAGGCTGAAGCAGATTTCGCAGGAAGCGGGCCTCGAGAGCTTCCTTCGTGGATGCAGAGGCAGCAGAGCGGCCTGCCTTTGCAAAGCTGCATTTGGCAGAGAGGAGCTCGCTTTGGCACTGGGAGGCTGTGAGATCTGCTCCAGGCACCGGGATTGCTGGGTTGGGGCCTGCATCTCGCTTCCACTTCCTGAGCTGCCAAAGACTTTGCTAGCTCACAGCCTCGCTAGCCATGAAGGAGCAGGCTGAGGGAGTGTGTCAGACATGACTCAGCACTTTCCTGGGCTTGCCTGTTGTTTTGCCTTTCCAATCCAACTAGGACCCAGGACTCCTTGCACAGGAGGAGGAGCCCGGTTGTCTCCAAACGTCCTAGGGCTAGAGTAGAGCAGGGAGAACTCTGTCAGATGGAAGGGAAGAGCAGAAGGGTAGATGGGGCAGATGTTGCCTGGCCGCGCTGGTGAAGCCACGCACAGGGAGAAACAGGCACCATGGGCCTCCAGGCAGGGGATGCGAGATCCCAGCCAGAGTGCTTCTGCGTCTCAGCCGAGAAGCTTCCTGAGCGTTTGAGGTTGCCTGCAGCTCTCCAGAGGAGCAAAGACATGTGGGGTGTGTTTGGCCTTTCCCTGTGAGGGTGGTGCCCTTGCGGCAGCCCCAGGCCCAGGAGCAACGGCCCCAGAGGAAAGACCGTTCCCACTGAGATTCACTCAGGCTGAGAAGCAGATTTCGCAGGAAGCGGGATGAGAGAGCTTCCTTCGCCAATGCAGAGGCAGCCTAGCGGCCTGCGTCTGCACAGCTGGATTTGGCAGAGAGGCGTTCGCTTTGCCACTGGGAGACGCTGAGATGGGCTCCAAGCACCGAGATTTCCGGGTGCGCGGCCTGCATCTCTCTTGCACTTTCCGAGCTTGGGAAGGCTTTCCTAGCTCACAGCGTTGCTTGCCTGAAAGGAGCAGGCTGAGGAAGTGTGTCCGACGTGACTCAGCCCCTTCCTAGGCGTCCCTGTGCTATTGCCTTTCAGTGCAATGGAAGGCGCAGGACTCCTTGGAAAGGAGGCTGGGCTCGGTTGTCTCCCCACTTCAGAGGTCTAGAGCAGAGCACTGAGAAGTCTGTCAGATGGAAGGGAAGCGCTGTTGTGCCCATGGTGAAGACGTTGCTTGGCCGCACTGTTGAAGCAACGCCCAGAGAGAAACAGGCACCGTGGGCCTCCAGGCAGGGGCTGCGGGATCACAGCCAGAATGCCCCTGCGTCTCAGCTGAGAAGCTACCTCCCAGTTGGAGGCTCCATGCCGCCCTCCAGAAGAGCAAAGACGTGTGGAGTGTGTCTGGCCTTTCCTTGGGAGTGTAGTGCCCTTCTCTCTTCCCCAGGCACAGGAGAAACTGCCCCTGAGCCAAGACCTCTCCAAGGCCTTTTCCCTCAGGCTGAAGCAGATTTCGCAGGAAGCGGGCCTCGAGAGCTTCCTTCGTGGATGCAGAGGCAGCAGAACGGCCTGCCTTTGCAAAGCTGCATTTGGCAGAGAGGAGCTCGCTTTGGCACTGGGAGGCTGTGAGATCTGCTCCAGGCACCGGGATTGCTGGGTTGGGGCCTGCATCTCGCTTCCACTTCCTGAGCTGCCAAAGACTTTGCTAGCTCACAGCCTCGCTAGCCATGAAGGAGCAGGCTGAGGGAGTGTGTCAGACATGACTCAGCACTTTCCTGGGCTTGCCTGTGGTTTTGCCTTTCCACTCCAACTAGGCCCCAGGACTCCTTGCACAGGAGGAGGAGCCCGGTTGTCTCCAAACGTCCTAGGGCTAGAGTAGAGCAGGGAGAACTCTGTCAGATGGAAGGGAAGAGCAGTAGGGTAGATGGAGCAGATGTTGCCAGGCCGCTCTGGTGAAGCCACGCACAGGGAGAAACAGGCACCATGGGCCTCCAGGCAGGGGATGCGAGATCCCAGCCAGAGTGCTTCTGCGTCTCAGCCGAGAAGCTTCCTGAGCGTTTGAGGTTGCCTGCAGCTCTCCAGAGGAGCAAAGACATGTGGGGTGTGTTTGGCCTTTCCCTGTGAGGGTGGTGCCCCTGCGGCAGCCCCAGGCCCAGGAACAACGGCCCCAGAGGAAAGACCGTTCCCACTGAGATTCACTCAGGCTGAGAAGCAGATTTCGCAGGAAGCGGGATGAGAGAGCTTCCTTCGCCAATGCAGAGGCAGCCTAGCGGCCTGCGTCTGCACAGCTGGATTTGGCAGAGAGGCGTTCGCTTTGCCCCTGGGAGACGCTGAGATGGGCTCCAAGCACCGAGATTTCCGGGTGCGCGGCCTGCATCTCTCTTGCACTTTCCGAGCTTGGGAAGGCTTTCCTAGCTCACAGCGTTGCTTCCCTGAAAGGAGCAGGCTGAGGAAGTGTGTCCGACGTGACTCAGCCCCTTCCTAGGCGTCCCTGTGCTATTGCCTTTCAGTGCAATGGAAGGCGCAGGACTCCTTGGAAAGGAGGCTGGGCTCGGTTGTCTCCCCACTTCAGAGGTCTAGAGCAGAGCACTGAGAAGTCTGTCAGATGGAAGGGAAGCGCTGTTGTGCCCATGGTGAAGAGGTTGCTTGGCCGCACTGTTGAAGCAACGCCCAGAGAGAAACAGGCACCGTGGGCCTCCAGGCAGGGGCTGCGGGATCACAGCCAGAATGCCCCTGCGTCTCAGCTGAGAAGCTACCTCCCAGTTGGAGGCTCCATGCCGCCCTCCAGAAGAGCAAAGACGTGTGGAGTGTGTCTGGCCTTTCCTTGGGAGTGTGGTGCCCTTCCCTCTTCCCCAGGCACAGGAGAAACTGCCCCTGAGCCAAGCCCTCTCCAAGGGCTTTTCCCTCAGGCTGAAGCAGATTTCGCAGGAAGCGGGCCTCGAAAGCTTCCTTCGTGGATGCAGAGGCAGCAGAGCGGCCTGCCTTTGCAAAGCTGCATTTGGCAGAGAGGAGCTCGCTTTGGCACAGGGAGGCTGTGAGATCTGCTCCAGGCACCGGGATTGCTGGGTTGGGGCCTGCATCTCGCTTCCACTTCCTGAGCTGCCAAAGACTTTGCTAGCTCACAGCCTCGCTAGCCATGAAGGAGCAGGCTGAGGGAGTGTGTCAGACATGACTCAGCACTTTCCTGGGCTTGCCTGTGGTTTTGCCTTTCCACTCCAACTAGGCCCCAGGACTCCTTGCACAGGAGGAGGAGCCCGGTAGTCTCCAAACGTCCTAGGGCTAGAGTAGAGCAGGGAGAACTCTGTCAGATGGAAGGGAAGAGCAGAAGGGTAGATGGGGCAGATGTTGCCTGGCCGCTCTGGTGAAGCCACGCACAGGGAGAAACAGGCACCATGGGCCTCCAGGCAGGGGATGCGAGATCCCAGCCAGAGTGCTTCTGCGTCTCAGCCGAGAAGCTTCCTGAGCGTTTGAGGTTGCCTGCAGCTCTCCAGAGGAGCAAAGACATGTGGGGTGTGTTTGGCCTTTCCCTGTGAGGGTGGTGCCCCTGCGGCAGCCCCAGGCCCAGGAGCAACGGCCCCAGAGGAAAGACCGTTCCCACTGAGATTCACTCAGGCTGAGAAGCAGATTTCGCAGGAAGCGGGATGAGAGAGCTTCCTTCGCCAATGCAGAGGCAGCCTAGCGGCCTGCGTCTGCACAGCTGGATTTGGCAGAGAGGCGTTCGCTTTGCCACTGGGAGACGCTGAGATGGGCTCCAAGCACCGAGATTTGCGGGTGCGCGGCCTGCATCTCTCTTGCACTTTCCGAGATTGGGAAGGCTTTCCTAGCTCACAGCGTTGCTTCCCTGAAAGGAGCAGGCTGAGGAAGTGTGTCCGACGTGACTCAGCCCCTTCCTAGGCGTCCCTGTGCTATTGCTTTTCAGTGCAATGGAAGGCGCAGGACTCCTTGGAAAGGAGGCTGGGCTCGGTTGTCTCCCCACTTCAGAGGTCTAGAGCAGAGCACTGAGAAGTCTGTCAGATGGAAGGGAAGCGCTGTTGTGCCCATGGTGAAGACGTTGCTTGGCCGCACTGTTGAAGCAATGCCCAGAGAGAAACAGGCACCGTGGGCCTCCAGGCAGGGGCTGCGGGATCACAGCCAGAATGCCCCTGCGTCTCAGCTGAGAAGCTACCTCCCAGTTGGAGGCTCCATGCCGCCCTGCAGGAGAGCAAAGACGTGTGGAGTGTGTCTGGCCTATCCTTGGGAGTGTGGTGCCCTTCCCTCTTCCCCAGGCACAGGAGAAACTGCCCCTGAGCCAAGACCTCTCCAAGGGCTTTTCCCTCAGGCTGAAGCAGATTTCGCAGGAAGCGGGCCTCGAGAGCTTCCTTCGTGGATGCAGAGGCAGCAGAGCGGCCTGCCTTTGCAAAGCTGCATTTGGCAGAGAGGAGCTCGCTTTGGCACTGGGAGGCTGTGAGATCTGCTCCAGGCACCGGGATTGCTGGGTTGGGGCCTGCATCTCGCTTCCACTTCCTTAGCTGCCAAAGACTTTGCTAGCTCACAGCCTCGCTAGCCATGAAGGAGCAGGCTGAGGGAGTGTGTCAGACATGACTCAGCACTTTCCTGGGCTTGCCTGTGGTTTTGCCTTTCCACTCCAACTAGGCCCCAGGACTCCTTGCACAGGAGGAGGAGCCCGGTTGTCTCCAAACGTCCTAGGGCTAGAGTAGAGCAGGGAGAACTCTGTCAGATGGAAGGGAAGAGCAGAAGGGTAGATGGGGCAGATGTTGCCTGGCCGCTCTGGTGAAGCCACGCACAGGGAGAAACAGGCACCATGGGCCTCCAGGCAGGGGATGCGAGATCCCAGCCAGAGTGCTTCTGCATCTCAGCCGAGAAGCTTCCTGAGCGTTTGAGGTTGCCTGCAGCTCTCCAGAGGAGCAAAGACATGTGGGGTGTGTTTGGCCTTTCCCTGTGAGGGTGGTGCCCCTGCGGCAGCCCCAGGCCCAGGAGCAACGGCCCCAGAGGAAAGACCGTTCCCACTGAGATTCACTCAGGCTGAGAAGCAGATTTCGCAGGAAGCGGGATGAGAGAGCTTCCTTCGCCAATGCAGAGGCAGCGTAGCGGCCTGCGTCTGCACAGCTGGATTTGGCAGAGAGGCGTTCGCTTTGCCACTGGGAGACGCTGAGATGGGCTCCAAGCACCGAGATTTGCGGTTGCGCGGCCTGCATCTCTCTTGCACTTTCCGAGCTTGGGAAGGCTTTCCTAGCTCAGAGCGTTGCTTCCCTGAAAGGAGCAGGCTGAGGAAGTGTGTCCGACGTGACTCAGCCCCTTCCTAGGCGTCCCTGTGCTATTGCCTTTCAGTGCAATGGAAGGCGCAGGACTCCTTGGAAAGGAGGCTGTGCTCGGTTGTCTCCCCACTTCAGAGGTCTAGAGCAGAGCACTGAGAAGTCTGTCAGATGGAAGGGAAGCACTGTTGTGCCCATGGTGAAGACGTTGCTTGGCCGCACTGTTGAAGCAACGCCCAGAGAGAAACAGGCACCGTGGACCTCCAGGCAGGGGCTGCGGGATCACAGCCAGAATGCCCCTGCGTCTCAGCTGAGAAGCTACCTCCCAGTTGGAGGCTCCATGCCGCCCTGCAGGAGAGCAAAGACGTGTGGAGTGTGTCTGGCCTTTCCTTGGGAGTGTGGTGCCCTTCCCTCTTCCCCAGGCACAGGAGAAACTGCCCCTGAGCCAAGACCTCTCCAAGGGCTTTTCCCTCAGGCTGAAGCAGATTTCGCAGGAAGCGGGCCTCGAGAGCTTCCTTCGTGGATGCAGAGGCAGCAGAGCGGCCTGCCTTTGCAAAGCTGCATTTGGCAGAGAGGAGCTCGCTTTGGCACTGGGAGGCTGTGAGATCTGCTCCAGGCACCGGGATTGCTGGGTTGGGGCCTGCATCTCGCTTCCACTTCCTGAGCTGCCAAAGACTTTGCTAGCTCACAGCCTCGCTAGCCATGAAGGAGCAGGCTGAGGGAGTGTGTCAGACATGACTCAGCACTTTCCTGGGCTTGCCTGTGGTTTTGCCTTTCCACTCCAACTAGGCCCCAGGACTCCTTGCACAGGAGGAGGAGCCCGGTTGTCTCCAAACGTCCTAGGGCTAGAGTAGAGCAGGGAGAACTCTGTCAGATGGAAGGGAAGAGCAGAAGGGTAGATGGGGCAGATGTTGCCTGGCCGCTCTGGTGAAGCCACGCACAGGGAGAAACAGGCACCATGGGCCTCCAGGCAGGGGATGCGAGATCCCAGCCAGAGTGCTTCTGCGTCTCAGCCGAGAAGCTTCCTGAGCGTTTGAGGTTGCCTGCAGCTCTCCAGAGGAGCAAAGATATGTGGGGTGTGTTTGGCCTTTCCCTGTGTGGGTGCTGCCCTTGCGGATGCCCCAGGCGCAGGAGCAACGGCCCCAGAGGAAAGACCGTTCCCACGGAGATTCACTCAGGCTGAGAAGCAGATTTCGCAGGAAGCGGGATGAGAGAGCTTCCTTCGCCAATGCAGAGGCAGCCTAGCGGCCTGCGTCTGCACAGCTGGATTTGGCAGAGAGGCGTTTGCTTTGCCCCTGGGAGACGCTGAAATGGGCTCCAAGCACCGAGATTTCCGGGTGCGCGGCCTGCATCTCTCTTGCACTTTCCGAGCTTGGGAAGGCTTTCCTAGCTCACAGCGTTGCTTCCCTGAAAGGAGCAGGCTGAGGAAGTGTGTCCGACGTGACTCAGCCCCTTCCTAGGCGTCCCTGTGCTATTGCCTTTCAGTGCAATGGAAGGCGCAGGACTCCTTGGAAAGGAGGCTGGGCTCGGTTGTCTCCCCACTTCAGAGGTCTAGAGCAGAGCACTGAGAAGTCTGTCAGATGGAAGGGAAGCACTGTTGTGCCCATGGTGAAGACGTTGCTTGGCCGCACTGTTGAAGCAACGCCCAGAGAGAAACAGGCACCGTGGACCTCCAGGCAGGGGCTGCGGGATCACAGCCAGAATGCCCCTGCGTCTCAGCTGAGAAGCTACCTCCCAGTTGGAGGCTCCATGCCGCCCTGCAGGAGAGCAAAGACGTGTGGAGTGTGTCTGGCCTTTCCTTGGGAGTGTGGTGCCCTTCCCTCTTCCCCAGGCACAGGAGAAACTGCCAGTGAGCCAAGACCTCTCCAAGGGCTTTTCCCTCAGGCTGAAGCAGATTTCGCAGGAAGCGGGCCTCGAGAGCTTCCTTCGTGGATGCAGAGGCAGCAGAGCGGCCTGCCTTTGCAAAGCTGCATTTGGCAGAGAGGAGCTCGCTTTGGCACTGGGAGGCTCTGAGATCTGCTCCAGGCACCGGGATTGCTGGGTTGGGGCCTGCATCTCGCTTCCACTTCCTGAGCTGCCAAAGACTTTGCTAGCTCACAGCCTCGCTAGCCATGAAGGAGCAGGCTGAGGGAGTGTGTCAGACATGACTCAGCACTTTCCTGGGCTTGCCTGTCGTTTTGCCTTTCCACTCCAACTAGGCCCCAGGACTCCTTGCACAGGAGGAGGAGCCCGGTTGTCTCCAAACGTCCTAGGGCTAGAGTAGAGCAGGGAGAACTCTGTCAGATGGAAGGGAAGAGCAGAAGGGTAGATGGGGCAGATGTTGCCTGGCCGCTCTGGTGAAGCCACGCACAGGGAGAAACAGGCACCATGGGCCTCCAGGCAGGGGATGCGAGATCCCAGCCAGAGTGCTTCTGCGTCTCAGCCGAGAAGCTTCCTGAGCGTTTGAGGTTGCCTGCAGCTCTCCAGAGGAGCAAAGACATGTGGGGTGTGTTTGGCCTTTCCCTGTGTGGGTGCTGCCCTTGCGGATGCCCCAGGCGCAGGAGCAACGGCCCCAGAGGAAAGACCGTTCCCACGGAGATTCACTCAGGCTGAGAAGCAGATTTCGCAGGAAGCGGGATGAGAGAGCTTCCTTCGCCAATGCAGAGGCAGCCTAGCGGCCTGCGTCTGCACAGCTGGATTTGGCAGAGAGGCGTTTGCTTTGCCCCTGGGAGACGCTGAGATGGGCTCCAAGCACCGAGATTTCCGGGTGCGCGGCCTGCATCTCTCTTGCACTTTCCGAGCTTGGGAAGTCTTTCCTAGCTCACAGCGTTGCTTCCCTGAAAGGAGCAGGCTGAGGAAGTGTGTCCGACGTGACTCAGCCCCTTCCTAGGCGTCCCTGTGCTATTGCCTTTCAGTGCAATGGAAGGCGCAGGACTCCTTGGAAAGGAGGCTGGGCTCGGTTGTCTCCCCACTTCAGAGGTCTAGAGCAGAGCACTGAGAAGTCTGTCAGATGGAAGGGAAGCGCTGTTGTGCCCATGGTGAAGACGTTGCTTGGCCGCACTGTTGAAGCAACGCCCAGAGAGAAACAGGCACCGTGGGCCTCCAGGCAGGGGCTGCGGGATCACAGCCAGAATGCCCCTGCGTCTCAGCTGAGAAGCTACCTCCCAGTTGGAGGCTCCATGCCGCCCTCTAGAAGAGCAAAGACGTGTGGAGTGTGTCTGGCCTTTCCTTGGGAGTGTGGTGCCCTTCCCTCTTCCCCAGGCACAGGAGAAACTGCCCCTGAGCCAAGACCTCTCCAAGGGCTTTTCCCTCAGGCTGAAGCAGATTTCGCAGGAAGCGGGCCTCGAGAGCTTCCTTCGTGGATGCAGAGGCAGCAGAGCGGCCTGCCTTTGCAAAGCTGCATTTGGCAGAGAGGAGCTCGCTTTGGCACTGGGAGGCTGTGAGATCTGCTCCAGGCACCGGGATTGCTGGGTTGGGGCCTGCATCTCGCTTCCACTTCCTGAGCTGCCAAAGACTTTGCTAGCTCACAGCCTCGCTAGCCATGAAGGAGCAGGCTGAGGGAGTGTGTCAGACATGACTCAGCACTTTCCTGGGCTTGCCTGTGGTTTTGCCTTTCCACTCCAACTAGGCCCCAGGACTCCTTGCACAGGAGGAGGAGCCCGGTTGTCTCCAAACGTCCTAGGGCTAGAGTAGAGCAGGGAGAACTCTGTCAGATGGAAGGGAAGAGCAGAAGGGTAGATGGGGCAGATGTTGCCTGGCCGCTCTGGTGAAGCCACGCACAGGGAGAAACAGGCACCATGGGCCTCCAGGCAGGGGATGCGAGATCCCAGCCAGAGTGCTTCTGCATCTCAGCCGAGAAGCTTCCTGAGCGTTTGAGGTTGCCTGCAGCTCTCCAGAGGAGCAAAGACATGTGGGGTGTGTTTGGCCTTTCCCTGTGAGGGTGGTGCCCCTGCGGCAGCCCCAGGCCCAGGAGCAACGGCCCCAGAGGAAAGACCGTTCCCACTGAGATTCACTCAGGCTGAGAAGCAGATTTCGCAGGAAGCGGGATGAGAGAGCTTCCTTCGCCAATGCAGAGGCAGCCTAGCGGCCTGCGTCTGCACAGCTGGATTTGGCAGAGAGGCGTTCGCTTTGCCACTGGGAGACGCTGAGATGGGCTCCAAGCACCGAGATTTCCGGGTGCGCGGCCTGCATCTCTCTTGCACTTTCCGAGCTTGGGAAGTCTTTCCTAGCTCACAGCGTTGCTTCCCTGAAAGGAGCAGGCTGAGGAAGTGTGTCCGACGTGACTCAGCCCCTTCCTAGGCGTCCCTGTGCTATTGCCTTTCAGTGCAATGGAAGGCGCAGGACTCCTTGGAAAGGAGGCTGGGCTCGGTTGTCTCCCCACTTCAGAGGTCTAGAGCAGAGCACTGAGAAGTCTGTCAGATGGAAGGGAAGCGCTGTTGTGCCCATGGTGAAGACGTTGCTTGGCCGCACTGTTGAAGCAACGCCCAGAGAGAAACAGGCACCGTGGGCCTCCAGGCAGGGGCTGCGGGATCACAGCCAGAATGCCCCTGCGTCTCAGCTGAGAAGCTACCTCCCAGTTGGAGGCTCCATGCCGCCCTCCAGAAGAGCAAAGACGTGTGGAGTGTGTCTGGCCTTTCCTTGGGAGTGTGGTGCCCTTCCCTCTTCCCCAGGCACAGGAGAAACTGCCCCTGAGCCAAGACCTCTCCAAGGGCTTTTCCCTCAGGCTGAAGCAGATTTCGCAGGAAGCGGGCCTCGAGAGCTTCCTTCGTGGATGCAGAGGCAGCAGAGCGGCCTGCCTTTGCAAAGCTGCATTTGGCAGAGAGGAGCTCGCTTTGGCACTGGGAGGCTGTGAGATCTGCTCCAGGCACCGGGATTGCTGGGTTGGGGCCTGCATCTCGCTTCCACTTCCTGAGCTGCCAAAGACTTTGCTAGCTCACAGCCTCGCTAGCCATGAAGGAGCAGGCTGAGGGAGTGTGTCAGACATGACTCAGCACTTTCCTGGGCTTGCCTGTGGTTTTGCCTTTCCACTCCAACTAGGCCCCAGGACTCCTCGCACAGGAGGAGGAGCCCGGTAGTCTCCAAACGTCCTAGGGCTAGAGTAGAGCAGGGAGAACTCTGTCAGATGGAAGGGAAGAGCAGAAGGGTAGATGGGGCAGATGTTGCCTGGCCGCTCTGGTGAAGCCACGCACAGGGAGAAACAGGCACCATGGGCCTCCAGGCAGGGGATGCGAGATCCCAGCCAGAGTGCTTCTGCGTCTCAGTCGAGAAGCTTCCTGAGCGTTTGAGGTTGCCTGCAGCTCTCCAGAGGAGCAAAGACATGTGGGGTGTGTTTGGCCTTTCCCTGTGAGGGTGGTGCCCTTGCGGCAGCCCCAGGCCCAGGAGCAACGGCCCCAGAGGAAAGACCGTTCCCACTGAGATTCACTCAGGCTGAGAAGCAGATTTCGCAGGAAGCGGGATGAGAGAGCTTCCTTCGCCAATGCAGAGGCAGCCTAGCGGCCTGCGTCTGCACAGCTGGATTTGGCAGAGAGGCGTTCGCTTTGCCACTGGGAGACGCTGAGATGGGCTCCAAGCCCCGAGATTTCCGGGTGCGCGGCCTGCATCTCTCTTGCCCTTTCCGAGCTTGGGAAGGCTTTCCTAGCTCACAGCGTTGCTTCCCTGAAAGGAGCAGGCTGAGGAAGTGTGTCCGACGTGACTCAGCCCCTTCCTAGGCGTCCCTGTGCTATTGCCTTTCAGTGCAATGGAAGGCGCAGGACTCCTTGGAAAGGAGGCTGGGCTCGGTTGTCTCCCCACTTCAGAGGTCTAGAGCAGAGCACTGAGAAGTCTGTCAGATGGAAGGGAAGCGCTGTTGTGCCCATGGTGAAGACGTTGCTTGGCCGCACTGTTGAAGCAACGCCCAGAGAGAAACAGGCACCGTGGGCCTCCAGGCAGGGGCTGCGGGATCACAGCCAGAATGCCCCTGCGTCTCAGCTGAGAAGCTACCTCCCAGTTGGAGGCTCCATGCCGCCCTCCAGAAGAGCAAAGACGTGTGGAGTGTGTCTGGCCTTTCCTTGGGAGTGTGGTGCCCTTCCCTCTTCCCCAGGCACAGGAGAAACTGCCCCTGAGCCAAGACCTCTCCAAGGGCTTTTCCCTCAGGCTGAAGCAGATTTCGCAGGAAGCGGGCCTCGAGAGCTTCCTTCGTGGATGCAGAGGCAGCAGAGCGGCCTGCCTTTGCAAAGCTGCATTTGGCAGAGAGGAGCTCGCTTTGGCACTGGGAGGCTGTGAGATCTGCTCCAGGCACCGGGATTGCTGGGTTGGGGCCTGCATCTCGCTTCCACTTCCTGAGCTGCCAAAGACTTTGCTAGCTCACAGCCTCCCTAGCCATGAAGGAGCAGGCTGAGGGAGTGTGTCAGACATGACTCAGCACTTTCCTGGGCTTGCCTGTGGTTTTGCCTTTCCACTCCAACTAGGCCCCAGGACTCCTTGCACAGGAGGAGGAGCCCGGTTGTCTGCAAACGTCCTAGGGCTAGAGTAGAGCAGGGAGAACTCTGTCAGATGGAAGGGAAGAGCAGAAGGGTAGATGGGGCAGATGTTGCCTGGCCGCTCTGGTGAAGCCACGCACAGGGAGAAACAGGCACCATGGGCCTCCAGGCAGGGGATGCGAGATCCCAGCCAGAGTGCTTCTGCGTCTCAGCCGAGAAGCTTCCTGAGCGTTTGAGGTTGCCTGCAGCTCTCCAGAGGAGCAAAGACATGTGGGGTGTGTTTGGCCTTTCCCTGTGAGGGTGGTGCCCCTGCGGCAGCCCCAGGCCCAGGAGCAACGGCCCCAGAGGAAAGACCGTTCCCACTGAGATTCACTCAGGCTGAGAAGCAGATTTCGCAGGAAGCGGGATGAGAGAGCTTCCTTCGCCAATGCAGAGGCAGCCTAGCGGCCTGCGTCCGCACAGCTGGATTTGGCAGAGAGGCGTTCGCTTTGCCACTGGGAGACGCTGAGATGGGCTCCAAGCACCGAGATTTCCGGGTGCGCGGCCTGCATCTCTCTTGCACTTTCCGAGCTTGGGAAGGCTTTCCTAGCTCACAGCGTTGCTTCCCTGAAAGGAGCAGGCTGAGGAAGTGTGTCCGACGTGACTCAGCCCCTTCCTAGGCGTCCCTGTGCTATTGCCTTTCAGTGCAATGGAAGGCGCAGGACTCCTTGGAAAGGAGGCTGGGCTCGGTTGTCTCCCCACTTCAGAGGTCTAGAGCAGAGCACTGAGAAGTCTGTCAGATGGAAGGGAAGCGCTGTTGTGCCCATGGTGAAGACGTTGCTTGGCCGCACTGTTGAAGCAACGCCCAGAGAGAAACAGGCACCGTGGGCCTCCAGGCAGGGGCTGCGGGATCACAGCCAGAATGCCCCTGCGTCTCAGCTGAGAAGCTACCTCCCAGTTGGAGGCTCCATGCCGCCCTCCAGAAGAGCAAAGACGTGTGGAGTGTGTCTGGCCTTTCCTTGGGAGTGTGGTGCCCTTCCCTCTTCCCCAGGCACAGGAGAAACTGCCCCTGAGCCAAGACCTCTCCAAGGGCTTTTCCCTCAGGCTGAAGCAGATTTCGCAGGAAGCGGGCCTCGAGAGCTTCCTTCGTGGATGCAGAGGCAGCAGAGCGGCCTGCCTTTGCAAAGCTGCATTTGGCAGAGAGGAGCTCGCTTTGGCACTGGGAGGCTGTGAGATCTGCTCCAGGCACCGGGATTGCTGGGTTGGGGCCTGCATCTCGCTTCCACTTCCTGAGCTGCCAAAGACTTTGCTAGCTCACAGCCTCGCTAGCCATGAAGGAGCAGGCTGAGGGAGTGTGTCAGACATGACTCAGCAATTTCCTGGGCTTGCCTGTGGTTTTGCCTTTCCACTCCAACTAGGCCCCAGGACTCCTTGCACAGGAGGAGGAGCCCGGTTGTCTCCAAACGTCCTAGGGCTAGAGTAGAGCAGGGAGAACTCTGTCAGATGGAAGGGAAGAGCAGAAGGGTAGATGGGGCAGATGTTGCCTGGCCGCTCTGGTGAAGCCACGCACAGGGAGAAACAGGCACCATGGGCCTCCAGGCAGGGGATGCGAGATCCCAGCCAGAGTGCTTCTGCGTCTCAGCCGAGAAACTTCCTGAGCCTTTGAGGTTGCCTGCAGCTCTCCAGAGGAGCAAAGACATGTGGGGTGTGTTTGGCCTTTCCCTGTGAGGGTGGTGCCCCTGCGGCAGCCCCAGGCTCAGGAGCAACGGCCCAAGAGGATAGACCGTTCCCACTGAGATTCACTCAGGCTGAGAAGCAGATTTCGCAGGAAGCGGGATGAGAGAGCTTCCTTCGCCAATGCAGAGGCAGCCTAGCGGCCTGCGTCTGCACAGCTGGATTTGGCAGAGAGGCGTTCGCTTTGCCACTGGGAGACGCTGAGATGGGCTCCAAGCACCGAGATTTCCGGGTGCGCGGCCTGCATCTCTCTTGCCCTTTCCGAGCTTGGGAAGGCTTTCCTAGCTCACAGCGTTGCTTCCCTGAAAGGAGCAGGCTGAGGAAGTGTGTCCGACGTGACTCAGCCCCTTCCTAGGCGTCCCTGTGCTATTGCCTTTCAGTGCAATGGAAGGCGCAGGACTCCTTGGAAAGGAGGCTGGGCTCGGTTGTCTCCCCACTTCAGAGGTCTAGAGCAGAGCACTGAGAAGTCTGTCAGATGGAAGGGAAGCGCTGTTGTGCCCATGGTGAAGACGTTGCTTGGCCGCACTGTTGAAGCAACGCCCAGAGAGAAACAGGCACCGTGGGCCTCCAGGCAGGGGCTGCGGGATCACAGCCAGAATGCCCCTGCGTCTCAGCTGAGAAGCTACCTCCCAGTTGGAGGCTCCATGCCGCCCTCCAGAAGAGCAAAGACGTGTGGAGTGTGTCTGGCCTTTCCTTGGGAGTGTGGTGCCCTTCCCTCTTCCCCAGGCACAGGAGAAACTGCCCCTGAGCCAAGACCTCTCCAAGGGCTTTTCCCTCAGGCTGAAGCAGATTTCGCAGGAAGCGGGCCTCGAGAGCTTCCTTCGTGGATGCAGAGGCAGCAGAGCGGCCTGCCTTTGCAAAGCTGCATTTGGCAGAGAGGAGCTCACTTTGGCACTGGGAGGCTGTGAGATCTGCTCCAGGCACCGGGATTGCTGGGTTGGGCCTGCATCTCGCTTCCACTTCCTGAGCTGCCAAAGACTTTGCTAGCTTACAGCCTCGCTAGCCATGAAGGAGCAGGCTGAGGGAGTGTGTCAGACATGACTCAGCACTTTCCTGGGCTTGCCTGTGGTTTTGCCTTTCCACTCCAACTAGGCCCCAGGACTCCTTGCACAGGAGGAGGAGCCCGGTTGTCTCCAAACGTCCTAGGGCTAGAATAGAGCAGGGAGAACTCTGTCAGATGGAAGGGAAGAGCAGAAGGGTAGATGGGGCAGATGTTGCCTGGCCGCTCTGGTGAAGCCACGCACAGGGAGAAACAGGCACCATGGGCCTCCAGGCAGGGGATGCGAGATCCCAGCCAGAGTGCTTCTGCGTCTCAGCCGAGAAGCTTCCTGAGCGTTTGAGGTTGCCTGCAGCTCTCCAGAGGAGCAAAGACATGTGGGGTGTGTTTGGCCTTTCCCTGTGAGGGTGGTGCCCCTGCGGCAGCCCCAGGCCCAGGAGCAACGGCCCCAGAGGAAAGACCGTTCCCACTGAGATCCACTCAGGCTGAGAAGCAGATTTCGCAGGAAGCGGGATGAGAGAGCTTCCTTCGCCAATGCAGAGGCAGCCTAGCGGCCTGCGTCCGCACAGCTGGATTTGGCAGAGAGGCGTTCGCTTTGCCACTGGGAGACGCTGAGATGGGCTCCAAGCACCGAGATTTCCGGGTGCGCGGCCTGCATCTCTCTTGCACTTTCCGAGCTTGGGAAGGCTTTCCTAGCTCACAGCGTTGCTTCCCTGAAAGGAGCAGGCTGAGGAAGTGTGTCCGACGTGACTCAGCCCCTTCCTAGGCGTCCCTGTGCTATTGCCTTTCAGTGCAATGGAAGGCGCAGGACTCCTTGGAAAGGAGGCTGGGCTCGGTTGTCTCCCCACTTCAGAGGTCTAGAGCAGAGCACTGAGAAGTCTGTCAGATGGAAGGGAAGCGCTGTTGTGCCCATGGTGAAGACGTTGCTTGGCCACACTGTTGAAGCAACGCCCAGAGAGAAACAGGCACCGTGGGCCTCCAGGCAGGGGCTGCGGGATCACAGCCAGAATGCCCCTGCGTCTCAGCTGAGAAGCTACCTCCCAGTTGGAGGCTCCATGCCGCCCTCCAGAAGAGCAAAGACGTGTGGAGTGTGTCTGGACTTTCCTTGGGAGTGTGGTGCCCTTCCCTCTTCCCCAGGCACAGGAGAAACTGCCCCTGAGCCAAGACCTCTCCAAGGGCTTTTCCCTCAGGCTGAAGCAGATTTCGCAGGAAGCGGGCCTCGAGAGCTTCCTTCGTGGATGCAGAGGCAGCAGAGCGGCCTGCCTTTGCAAAGCTGCATTTGGCAGAGAGGAGCTCGCTTTGGCACTGGGAGGCTGTGAGATCTGCTCCAGGCACCGGGATTGCTGGGTTGGGGCCTGCATCTCGCTTCCACTTCCTGAGCTGCCAAAGACTTTGCTAGCTCACAGCCTCGCTAGCCATGAAGGAGCAGGCTGAGGGAGTGTGTCAGACATGACTCAGCACTTTCCTGGGCTTGCCTGTGGTTTTGCCTTTCCACTCCAACTAAGCCCCAGGACTCCTTGCACAGGAGGAGGAGCCCGGTTGTCTCCAAACGTCCTAGGGCTAGAGTAGAGCAGGGAGAACTCTGTCAGATGGAAGGGAAGAGCAGAAGGGTAGATGGGGCAGATGTTGCCTGGCCGCTCTGGTGAAGCCACGCACAGGGAGAAACAGGCACCATGGGCCTCCAGGCAGGGGATGCGAGATCCCAGCCAGAGTGCTTCTGCGTCTCAGCCGAGAAGCTTCCTGAGCGTTTGAGGTTGCCTGCAGCTCTCCAGAGGAGCAAAGACATGTGGGGTGTGTTTGGCCTTTCCCTGTGAGGGTGGGGCCCTTGCGGCAGCCCCAGGCCCAGGAGCAACGGCCCCAGAGGAAAGACCGTTCCCACTGAGATTCACTCAGGCTGAGAAGCAGATTTCGCAGGAAGCGGGATGAGAGAGCTTCCTTCGCCAATGCAGAGGCAGCCTAGCGGCCTGCGTCCGCACAGCTGGATTTGGCAGAGAGGCGTTCGCTTTGCCCCTGGGAGACGCTGAGATGGGCTCCAAGCACCGAGATTTCCGGGTGCGCGGCCTGCATCTCTCTTGCACTTTCCGAGCTTGGGAAGGCTTTCCTAGCTCACAGCCTTGCTTCCCTGAAAGGAGCAGGCTGAGGAAGTGTGTCCGACGTGACTCAGCCCCTTCCTAGGCGTCCCTGTGCTATTGCCTTTCAGTGCAATGGAAGGCGCAGGACTCCTTGGAAAGGAGGCTGGGCTCGGTTGTCTCCCCACTTCAGAGGTCTAGAGCAGAGCACTGAGAAGTCTGTCAGATGGAAGGGAAGCGCTGTTGTGCCCATGGTGAAGACGTTGCTTGGCCGCACTGTTGAAGCAACGCCCAGAGAGAAACAGGCACCGTGGGCCTCCAGGCAGGGGCTGCGGGATCACAGCCAGAATGCCCCTGCGTCTCAGCTGAGAAGCTACCTCCCAGTTGGAGGCTCCATGCCGCCCTCCAGAAGAGCAAAGACGTGTGGAGTGTGTCTGGCCTTTCCTTGGGAGTGTGGTGCCCTTCCCTCTTCCCCAGGCACAGGAGAAACTGCCCCTGAGCCAAGACCTCTCCAAGGGCTTTTCCCTCAGGCTGAAGCAGATTTCGCAGGAAGCGGGCCTCGAGAGCTTCCTTCGTGGATGCAGAGGCAGCAGAGCGGCCTGCCTTTGCAAAGCTGCATTTGGCAGAGAGGAGCTCGCTTTGGCACTGGGAGGCTGTGAGATCTGCTCCAGGCACCGGGATTGCTGGGTTGGGGCCTGCATCTCGCTTCCACTTCCTGAGCTGCCAAAGACTTTGCTAGCTCACAGCCTCGCTAGCCATGAAGGAGCAGGCTGAGGGAGTGTGTCAGACATGACTCAGCACTTTCCTGGGCTTGCCTGTGGTTTTGCCTTTCCACTCCAACTAGGCCCCAGGACTCCTTGCACAGGAGGAGGAGCCCGGTTGTCTCCAAACGTCCTAGGGCTAGAGTAGAGCAGGGATAACTCTGTCAGATGGAAGAGCAGAAGGGTAGATGGGGCAGATGTTGCCTGGCCGCTCTGGTGAAGCCACGCACAGGGAGAAACAGGCACCATGGGCCTCCAGGCAGGGGATGCGAGATCCCAGCCAGAGTGCTTCTGCGTCTCAGCCGAGAAGCTTCCTGAGCGTTTGAGGTTGCCTGCAGCTCTCCAGAGGAGCAAAGACATGTGGGGTGTGTTTGGCCTTTCCCTGTGAGGGTGGTGCCCCTGCGGCAGCCCCAGGCCCAGGAGTAACGGCCCCAGAGGAAAGACCGTTCCCACTGAGATTCACTCAGCCTGAGAAGCAGATTTCGCAGGAAGCGGGATGAGAGAGCTTCCTTCGCCAATGCAGAGGCAGCCTAGCGGCCTGCGTCCGCACAGCTGGATTTGGCAGAGAGGCGTTCGCTTTGCCACTGGGAGACGCTGAGATGGGCTCCAAGCACCGAGATTTCCGGGTGCGCGGCCTGCATCTCTCTTGCACTTTCCGAGCTTGGGAAGGCTTTCCTAGCTCACAGCGTTGCTTCCCTGAAAGGAGCAGGCTGAGGAAGTGTGTCCGACGTGACTCAGCCCCTTCCTAGGCGTCCCTGTGCTATTGCCTTTCAGTGCAATGGAAGGCGCAGGACTCCTTGGAAAGGAGGCTGGGCTCGGTTGTCTCCCCACTTCAGAGGTCTAGAGCAGAGCACTGAGAAGTCTGTCAGATGGAAGGGAAGCGCTGTTGTGCCCATGGTGAAGACGTTGCTTGGCCGCACTGTTGAAGCAACGCCCAGAGAGAAACAGGCACCGTGGGCCTCCAGGCAGGGGCTGCGGGATCACAGCCAGAATGCCCCTGCGTCTCAGCTGAGAAGCTACCTCCCAGTTGGAGGCTCCATGCCGCCCTCCAGAAGAGCAAAGACGTGTGGAGTGTGTCTGGCCTTTCCTTGGGAGTGTGGTGCCCTTCCCTCTTCCCCAGGCACAGGAGAAACTGCCCCTGAGCCAAGACCTCTCCAAGGGCTTTTCCCTCAGGCTGAAGCAGATTTCGCAGGAAGCGGGCCTCGAGAGCTTCCTTCGTGGATGCAGAGGCAGCAGAGCGGCCTGCCTTTGCAAAGCTGCATTTGGCAGAGAGGAGCTCGCTTTGGCACTGGGAGGCTGTGAGATCTGCTCCAGGCACCGGGATTGCTGGGTTGGGGCCTGCATCTCGCTTCCACTTCCTGAGCTGCCAAAGACTTTGCTAGCTCACAGCCTCGCTAGCCATGAAGGAGCAGGCTGAGGGAGTGTGTCAGACATGACTCAGCACTTTCCCGGGCTTGCCTGTGGTTTTGCCTTTCCACTCCAACTAGGCCCCAGGACTCCTTGCACAGGAGGAGGAGCCCGGTTGTCTCCAAACGTCCTAGGGCTAGAGTAGAGCAGGGAGAACTCTGTCAGATGGAAGGGAAAAGCAGAAGGGTAGATGGGGCAGATGTTGCCTGGCCGCTCTGGTGAAGCCACGCACAGGGAGAAACAGGCACCATGGGCCTCCAGGCAGGGGATGCGAGACCCCAGCCAGAGTGCTTCTGCGTCTCAGCCGAGAAGCTTCCTGAGCGTTTGAGGTTGCCTGCAGCTCTCCAGAGGAGCAAAGACATGTGGGGTGTGTTTGGCCTTTCCCTGTGAGGGTGGTGCCCCTGCGGCAGCCCCAGGCCCAGGAGCAACGGCCCCAGAGGAAAGACCGTTCCCACTGAGATTCACTCAGGCTGAGAAGCAGATTTCGCAGGAAGCGGGATGAGAGAGCTTCCTTCGTCAATGCAGAGGCAGCCTAGCGGCCTGCGTCTGCACAGCTGGATTTGGCAGAGAGGCGTTCGCTTTGCCACTGGGAGACGCTGAGATGGGCTCCAAGCACCGAGATTTCCGGGTGCGCGGCCTGCATCTCTCTTGCACTTTCCGAGCTTGGGAAGACTTTCCTAGCTCACAGCGTTGCTTCCCTGAAAGGAGCAGGCTGAGGAAGTGTGTCCGACGTGACACCGCCCCTTCCTAGGCGTCCCTGTGCTATTGCCTTTCAGTGCAATGGAAGGCGCAGGACTCCTTGGAAAGGAGGCTGGGCTCGGTTGTCTCCCCACTTCAGAGGTCTAGAGCAGAGCACTGAGAAGTCTGTCAGATGGAAGGGAAGCGCTGTTGTGCCCATGGTGAAGACGTTGCTTGGCCGCACTGTTGAAGCAACGCCCAGAGAGAAACAGGCACCGTGGGCCTCCAGGCAGGGGCTGCGGGATCACAGCCAGAATGCCCCTGCGTCTCAGCTGAGAAGCTACCTCCCAGTTGGAGGCTCCATGCCGCCCTCCAGAAGAGCAAAGACGTGTGGAGTGTGTCTGGCCTTTCCTTGGGAGTGTGGTGCCCTTCCCTCTTCCCCAGGCACAGGAGAAACTGCCCCTGAGCCAAGACCTCTCCAAGGGCTTTTCCCTCAGGCTGAAGCAGATTTCGCAGGAAGCGGGCCTCGAGAGCTTCCTTCGTGGATGCAGAGGCAGCAGAGCGGCCTGCCTTTGCAAAGCTGCATTTGGCAGAGAGGAGCTCGCTTTGGCACTGGGAGGCTGTGAGATCTGCTCCAGGCACCGGGATTGCTGGGTTGGGGCCTGCATCTCGCTTCCACTTCCTGAGCTGCCAAAGACTTTGCTAGCTCACAGCCTCGCTAGCCATGAAGGAGCAGGCTGAGGGAGTGTGTCAGACATGACTCAGCACTTTCCTGGGCTTGCCTGTGGTTTTGCCTTTCCACTCCAACTAGGCCCCAGGACTCCTTGCACAGGAGGAGGAGCCCGGTTGTCTCCAAAAGTCCTAGGGCTAGAGTAGAGCAGGGAGAACTCTGTCAGATGGA
The DNA here is from genome assembly GCF_049115385.1 of Moschus berezovskii. NCBI lineage: Eukaryota > Metazoa > Chordata > Mammalia > Artiodactyla > Moschidae > Moschus > Moschus berezovskii. Next base: position 403,249 of record NC_142476.1, read on the forward strand.
AGAGCAGAAGGGTAGATGGGGCAGATGTTGCCTGGCCGCTCTGGTGAAGCCACGCACAGGGAGAAACAGGCACCATGGGCCTCCAGGCAGGGGATGCGAGATCCCAGCCAGAGTGCTTCTGCGTCTCAGCCGAGAAGCTTCCTGAGCGTTTGAGGTTGCCTGCAGCTCTCCAGAGGAGCAAAGACATGTGGGGTGTGTTTGGCCTTTCCCTGTGAGGGTGGTGCCCCTGCGGCAGCCCCAGGCCCAGGAGCAACGGCCCCAGAGGAAAGACCGTTCCCACTGAGATTCACTCAGGCTGAGAAGCAGATTTCGCAGGAAGCGGGATGAGAGAGCTTCCTTCGCCAATGCAGAGGCAGCCTAGCGGCCTGCGTCTGCACAGCTGGATTTGGCAGAGAGGCGTTCGCTTTGCCACTGGGAGACGCTGAGATGGGCTCCAAGCACCGAGATTTCCGGGTGCGCGGCCTGCATCTCTCTTGCACTTTCCGAGCTTTGGAAGACTTTCCTAGCTCACAGCGTTGCTTCCCTGAAAGGAGCAGGCTGAGGAAGTGTGTCCGACGTGACTCCGCCCCTTCCTAGGCGTCCCTGTGCTATTGCCTTTCAGTGCAATGGAAGGCGCAGGACTCCTTGGAAAGGAGGCTGGGCTCGGTTGTCTCCCCACTTCAGAGGTCTAGAGCAGAGCACTGAGAAGTCTGTCAGATGGAAGGGAAGCGCTGTTGTGCCCATGGTGAAGACGTTGCTTGGCCGCACTGTTGAAGCAACGCCCAGAGAGAAACAGGCACCGTGGGCCTCCAGGCAGGGGCTGCGGGATCACAGCCAGAATGCCCCTGCGTCTCAGCTGAGAAGCTACCTCCCAGTTGGAGGCTGCATGCCGCCCTCCAGAAGAGCAAAGACGTGTGGAGTGTGTCTGGCCTTTCCTTGGGAGTGTGGTGCCCTTCCCTCTTCCCCAGGCACAGGAGAAACTGCCCCTGAGCCAAGACCTCTCCAAGGGCTTTTCCCTCAGGCTGAAGCAGATTTCGCAGGAAGCGGGCCTCGAGAGCTTCCTTCGTGGATGCAGAGGCAGCAGAGCGGCCTGCCTTTGCAAAGCTGCATTTGGCAGAGAGGAGCTCGCTTTGGCACTGGGAGGCTGTGAGATCTGCTCCAGGCACCGGGATTGCTGGGTTGGGGCCTGCATCTCGCTTCCACTTCCTGAGCTGCCAAAGACTTTGCTAGCTCACAGCCTCGCTAGCCATGAAGGAGCAGGCTGAGGGAGTGTGTCAGACATGACTCAGCACTTTCCTGGGCTTGCCTGTGGTTTTGCCTTTCCACTCCAACTAGGCCCCAGGACTCCTTGCACAGGAGGAGGAGCCCGGTTGTCTCCAAACGTCCTAGGGCTAGAGTAGAGCAGGGAGAACTCTGTCAGATGGAAGGGAAGAGCAGAAGGGTAGATGGGGCAGATGTTGCCTGGCCGCTCTGGTGAAGCCACGCACAGGGAGAAACAGGCACCATGGGCCTCCAGGCAGGGGATGCGAGATCCCAGCCAGAGTGCTTCTGCGTCTCAGCCGAGAAGCTTCCTGAGCCTTTGAGGTTGCCTGCAGCTCTCCAGAGGAGCAAAGACATGTGGGGTGTGTTTGGCCTTTCCCTGTGAGGGTGGTGCCCCTGCGGCAGCCCCAGGCCCAGGAGCAACGGCCCCAGAGGAAAGACCGTTCCCACTGAGATTCACTCAGGCTGAGAAGCAGATTTCGCAGGAAGCGGGATGAGAGAGCTTCCTTCGCCAATGCAGAGGCAGCCTAGCGGCCTGCGTCCGCACAGCTGGATTTGGCAGAGAGGCGTTCGCTTTGCCCCTGGGAGACGCTGAGATGGGCTCCAAGCCCCGAGATTTCCGGGTGCGCGGCCTGCATCTCTCTTGCACTTTCCGAGCTTGGGAAGGCTTTCCTAGCTCACAGCGTTGCTTCCCTGAAAGGAGCAGGCTGAGGAAGTGTGTCCGACGTGACTCAGCCCCTTCCTAGGCGTCCCTGTGCTATTGCCTTTCAGTGCAATGGAAGGCGCAGGACTCCTTGGAAAGGAGGCTGGGCTCGGTTGTCTCCCCACTTCAGAGGTCTAGAGCAGAGCACTGAGAAGTCTGTTAGATGGAAGGGAAGCGCTGTTGTGCCCATGGTGAAGACGTTGCTTGGCCGCACTGTTGAAGCAACGCCCAGAGAGAAACAGGCACCGTGGGCCTCCAGGCAGGGGCTGCGGGATCACAGCCAGAATGCCCCTGCGTCTCAGCTGAGAAGCTACCTCCCAGTTGGAGGCTCCATGCCGCCCTCCAGAAGAGCAAAGACGTGTGGAGTGTGTCTGGCCTTTCCTTGGGAGTGTGGTGCCCTTCCCTCTTCCCCAGGCACAGGAGAAACTGCCCCTGAGCCAAGACCTCTCCAAGGGCTTTTCCCTCAGGCTGAAGCAGATTTCGCAGGAAGCGGGCCTCGAGAGCTTCCTTCGTGAATGCAGAGGCAGCAGAGCGGCCTGCCTTTGCAAAGCTGCATTTGGCAGAGAGGAGCTCGCTTTGGCACTGGGAGGCTGTGAGATCTGCTCCAGGCACCGGGATTGCTGGGTTGGGGCCTGCATCTCGCTTCCACTTCCTGAGCTGCCAAAGACTTTGCTAGCTCACAGCCTCGCTAGCCATGAAGGAGCAGGCTGAGGGAGTGTGTCAGACATGACTCAGCACTTTCCTGGGCTTGCCTGTGGTTTTGCCTTTCCACTCCAACTAGGCCCCAGGACTCCTTGCACAGGAGGAGGAGCCCGGTTGTCTCCAAACGTCCTAGGGCTAGAGTAGAGCAGGGAGAACTCTGTCAGATGGAAGAGCAGAAGGGTAGATGGGGCAGATGTTGCCTGGCCGCTCTGGTGAAGCCACGCACAGGGAGAAACAGGCACCATGGGCCTCCAGGCAGGGGATGCGAGATCCCAGCCAGAGTGCTTCTGCGTCTCAGCCGAGAAGCTTCCTGAGCGTTTGAGGTTGCCTGCAGCTCTCCAGAGGAGCAAAGACATGTGGGGTGTGTTTGGCCTTTCCCTGTGAGGGTGGTGCCCTTGCGGCAGCCCCAGGCCCAGGAGCAACGGCCCCAGAGGAAAGACCGTTCCCACTGAGATTCACTCAGGCTGAGAAGCAGATTTCGCAGGAAGCGGGATGAGAGAGCTTCCTTCGCCAATGCAGAGGCAGCCTAGCGGCCTGCGTCCGCACAGCTGGATTTGGCAGAGAGGCGTTCGCTTTGCCACTGGGAGACGCTGAGATGGGCTCCAAGCCCCGAGATTTCCGGGTGCGCGGCCTGCATCTCTCTTGCACTTTCCGAGCTTGGGAAGGCTTTCCTAGCTCACAGCGTTGCTTCCCTGAAAGGAGCAGGCTGAGGAAGTGTGTCCGACGTGACTCAGCCCCTTCCTAGGCGTCCCTGTGCTATTGCCTTTCAGTGCAATGGAAGGCGCAGGACTCCTTGGAAAGGAGGCTGGGCTCGGTTGTCTCCCCACTTCAGAGGTCTAGAGCAGAGCACTGAGAAGTCTGTCAGATGGAAGGGAAGCGCTGTTGTGCCCATGGTGAAGACGTTGCTTGGCCGCACTGTTGAAGCAACGCCCAGAGAGAAACAGGCACCGTGGGCCTCCAGGCAGGGGCTGCGGGATCACAGCCAGAATGCCCCTGCGTCTCAGCTGAGAAGCTACCTCCCAGTTGGAGGCTCCATGCCGCCCTCCAGAAGAGCAAAGACGTGTGGAGTGTGTCTGGCCTTTCCTTGGGAGTGTGGTGCCCTTCCCTCTTCCCCAGGCACAGGAGAAACTGCCCCTGAGCCAAGACCTCTCCAAGGGCTTTTCCCTCAGGCTGAAGCAGATTTCGCAGGAAGCGGGCCTCGAGAGCTTCCTTCGTGGATGCAGAGGCAGCAGAGCGGCCTGCCTTTGCAAAGCTGCATTTGGCAGAGAGGAGCTCGCTTTGGCACTGGGAGGCTGTGAGATCTGCTCCAGGCACCGGGATTGCTGGGTTGGGGCCTGCATCTCGCTTCCACTTCCTGAGCTGCCAAAGACTTTGCTAGCTCACAGCCTCGCTAGCCATGAAGGAGCAGGCTGAGGGAGTGTGTCAGACATGACTCAGCACTTTCCTGGGCTTGCCTGTGGTTTTGCCTTTCCACTCCAACTAGGCCCCAGGACTCCTTGCACAGGAGGAGGAGCCCGGTTGTCTCCAAACGTCCTAGGGCTAGAGTAGAGCAGGGAGAACTCTGTCAGATGGAAGGGAAGAGCAGAAGGGTAGATGGGGCAGATGTTGCCTGGCCGCTCTGGTGAAGCCACGCACAGGGAGAAACAGGCACCATGGGCCTCCAGGCAGGGGATGCGAGATCCCAGCCAGAGTGCTTCTGCGTCTCAGCCGAGAAGCTTCCTGAGCGTTTGAGGTTGCCTGCAGCTCTCCAGAGGAACAAAGACATGTGGGGTGTGTTTGGCCTTTCCCTGTGAGGGTGGTGCCCCTGCGGCAGCCCCAGGCCCAGGAGCAACGGCCCCAGAGGAAAGACCGTTCCCACTGAGATTCACTCAGGCTGAGAAGCAGATTTCGCAGGAAGCATGATGAGAGAGCTTCCTTCGCCAATGCAGAGGCAGCCTAGCGGCCTTCGTCCGCACAGCTGGTTTGGCAGAGAGGCGTTCGCTTTGCCACTGGGAGACGCTGAGATGGGCTCCAAGCCCCGAGATTTCCAGGTGCGCGGCCTGCATCTCTCTTGCACTTTCCGAGCTTGGGAAGGCTTTCCTAGCTCACAGCGTTGCTTCCCTGAAAGGAGCAGGCTGAGGAAGTGTGTCCGACGTGACTCAGCCCCTTCCTAGGCCTCCCTGTGCTATTGCCTTTCAGTGCAATGGAAGGCGCAGGACTCCTTGGAAAGGAGGCTGGGCTCGGTTGTCTCCCCACTTCAGAGGTCTAGAGCAGAGCACTGAGAAGTCTGTCAGATGGAAGGGAAGCGCTGTTGTGCCCATGGTGAAGACGTTGCTTGGCCGCACTGTTGAAGCAACGCCCAGAGAGAAACAGGCACCGTGGGCCTCCAGGCAGGGGCTGCGGGATCACAGCCAGAATGCCCCTGCGTCTCAGCTGAGAAGCTACCTCCAAGTTGGAGGCTGCATGCCGCCCTCCAGAAGAGCAAAGACGTGTGGAGTGTGTCTGGCCTTTCCTTGGGAGTGTGGTGCCCTTCCCTCTTCCCCAGGCACAGGAGAAACTGCCCCTGAGCCAAGACCTCTCCAAGGGCTTTTCCCTCAGGCTGAAGCAGATTTCGCAGGAAGCGGGCCTCGAGAGCTTCCTTCGTGGATGCAGAGGCAGCAGAGCGGCCTGCCTTTGCAAAGCTGCATTTGGCAGAGAGGAGCTCGCTTTGGCACTGGGAGGCTGTGAGATCTGCTCCAGGCACCGGGATTGCTGGGTTGGGGCCTGCATCTCGCTTCCACTTCCTGAGCTGCCAAAGACTTTGCTAGCTCACAGCCTCGCTAGCCATGAAGGAGCAGGCTGAGGGAGTGTGTCAGACATGACTCAGCACTTTCCTGGGCTTGCCTGTGGTTTTGCCTTTCCACTCCAACTAGGCCCCAGGACTCCTTGCACAGGAGGAGGAGCCCGGTTGTCTCCAAACGTCCTAGGGCTAGAGTAGAGCAGGGAGAACTCTGTCAGATGGAAGGGAAGAGCAGAAGGGTAGATGGGGCAGATGTTGCCTGGCCGCTCTGGTGAAGCCACGCACAGGGAGAAACAGGAACCATGGGCCTCCAGGCAGGGGATGCGAGATCCCAGCCAGAGTGCTTCTGCGTCTCAGCCGAGAAGCTTCCTGAGCGTTTGAGGTTGCCTGCAGCTCTCCAGAGGAGCAAAGACATGTGGGGTGTGTTTGGCCTTTCCCTGTGAGGGTGGTGCCCCTGCGGCAGCCCCAGGCCCAGGAGCAACGGCCCCAGAGGAAAGACCGTTCCCACTGAGATTCACTCAGGCTGAGAAGCAGATTTCGCAGGAAGCGGGATGAGAGAGCTTCCTTCGCCAATGCAGAGGCAGCCTAGCGGCCTGCGTCCGCACAGCTGGATTTGGCAGAGAGGCTTTCGCTTTGCCACTGGGAGACGCTGAGATGGGCTCCAAGCCCCGAGATTTCCGGGTGCGCGGCCTGCATCTCTCTTGCACTTTCCGAGCTTGGGAAGGCTTTCCTAGCTCACAGCGTTGCTTCCCTGAAAGGAGCAGGCTGAGGAAGTGTGTCCGACGTGACTCAGCCCCTTCCTAGGCGTCCCTGTGCTATTGCCTTTCAGTGCAATGGAAGGCGCAGGACTCCTTGGAAAGGAGGCTGGGCTCGGTTGTCTCCCCACTTCAGAGGTCTAAAGCAGAGCACTGAGAAGTCTGTCAGATGGAAGGGAAGCGCTGTTGTGCCCATGGTGAAGACGTTGCTTGGCCGCACTGTTGAAGCAACGCCCAGAGAGAAACAGGCACCGTGGGCCTCCAGGCAGGGGCTGCGGGATCACAGCCAGAATGCCCCTGCGTCTCAGCTGAGAAGCTACCTCCCAGTTGGAGGCTCCATGCCGCCCTCCAGAAGAGCAAAGACGTGTGGAGTGTGTCTGGCCTTTCCTTGGGAGTGTGGTGCCCTTCCCTCTTCCCCAGGCACAGGAGAAACTGCCCCTGAGCCAAGACCTCTCCAAGGGCTTTTCCCTCAGGCTGAAGCAGATTTCGCAGGAAGCGGGCCTCGAGAGCTTCCTTCGTGGATGCAGAGGCAGCAGAGCGGCCTGCCTTTGCAAAGCTGCATTTGGCAGAGAGGAGCTCGCTTTGGCACTGGGAGGCTGTGAGATCTGCTCCAGGCACCGGGATTGCTGGGTTGGGGCCTGCATCTCGCTTCCACTTCCTGAGCTGCCAAAGACTTTGCTAGCTCACAGCCTCGCTAGCCATGAAGGAGCAGGCTGAGGGAGTGTGTCAGACATGACTCAGCACTTTCCTGGGCTTGCCTGTGGTTTTGCCTTTCCACTCCAACTAGGCCCCAGGACTCCTTGCACAGGAGGAGGAGCCCGGTTGTCTCCAAACGTCATAGGGCTAGAGTAGAGCAGGGAGAACTCTGTCAGATGGAAGGGAAGAGCAGAAGGGTAGATGGGGCAGATGTTGCCTGGCCGCTCTGGTGAAGCCACGCACAGGGAGAAACAGGCACCATGGGCCTCCAGGCAGGGGATGCGAGATCCCAGCCAGAGTGCTTCTGCGTCTCAGCCGAGAAGCTTCCTGAGCGTTTGAGGTTGCCTGCAGCTCTCCAGAGGAGCAAAGACATGTGGGGTGTGTTTGGCCTTTCCCTGTGAGGGTGGTGCCCTTGCGGCAGCCCCAGGCCCAGGAGCAACGGCCCCAGAGGAAAGACCGTTCCCACTGAGATTCACTCAGGCTGAGAAGCAGATTTCGCAGGAAGCGGGATGAGAGAGCTTCCTTCGCCAATGCAGAGGCAGCCTAGCGGCCTGCGTCCGCACAGCTGGATTTGGCAGAGAGGCGTTCGCTTTGCCACTGGGAGACGCTGAGATGGGCTCCAAGCCCCGAGATTTCCGGGTGCGCGGCCTGCATCTCTCTTGCACTTTCCGAGCTTGGGAAGGCTTTCCTAGCTCACAGCGTTGCTTCCCTGAAAGGAGCAGGCTGAGGAAGTGTGTCCGACGTGACTCAGCCCCTTCCTAGGCGTCCCTGTGCTATTGCCTTTCAGTGCAATGGAAGGCGCAGGACTCCTTGGAAAGGAGGCTGGGCTCGGTTGTCTCCCCACTTCAGAGGTCTAGAGCAGAGCACTGAGGAGTCTGTCAGATGGAAGGGAAGCTCTGTTGTGCCCATGGTGAAGACGTTGCTTGGCCGCACTGTTGAAGCAACGCCCAGAGAGAAACAGGCACCGTGGGCCTCCAGGTAGGGGCTGCGGGATCACAGCCAGAATGCCCCTGCGTTTCAGCTGAGAAGCTACCTCCCAGTTGGAGGCTCCATGCCGCCCTCCAGAAGAGCCAAGACGTGTGGAGTGTGTCTGGCCTTTCCTTGGGAGTGTGGTGCCCTTCCCTCTTCCCCAGGCACAGGAGAAACTGCCCCTGAGCCAAGACCTCTCCAAGGGCTTTTCCCTCAGGCTGAAGCAGATTTTGCAGGAAGCGGGCCTCGAGAGCTTCCTTCGTGGATGCAGAGGCAGCAGAGCGGCCTGCCTTTGCAAAGCTGCATTTGGCAGAGAGGAGCTCGCTTTGGCACTGGGAGGCTGTGAGATCTGCTCCAGGCACCGGGATTGCTGGGTTGGGGCCTGCATCTCGCTTCCACTTCCTGAGCTGCCAAAGACTTTGCTAGCTCACAGCCTCGCTAGCCATGAAGGAGCAGGCTGAGGGAGTGTGTCAGACATGACTCAGCACTTTCCTGGGCTTGCCTGTGGTTTTGCCTTTCCACTCCAACTAGGCCCCAGGACTCCTTGCACAGGAGGAGGAGCCCGGTTGTCTCCAAACGTCCTAGGGCTAGAGTAGAGCAGGGAGAACTCTGTCAGATGGAAGGGAAGAGCAGAAGGGTAGATGGGGCAGATGTTGCCTGGCCGCTCTGGTGAAGCCACGCACAGGGAGAAACAGGCACCATGGGCCTCCAGGCAGGGGGTGCGAGATCCCAGCCAGAGTGCTTCTGCGTCTCAGCCGAGAAGCTTCCTGAGCGTTTGAGGTTGCCTGCAGCTCTCCAGAGGAGCAAAGACATGTGGGGTGTGTTTTGCCTTTCCCTGTGAGGGTGGTGCCCCTGCGGCAGCCCCAGGCCCAGGAGCAACGGCCCCAGAGGAAAGACCGTTCCCACTGAGATTCACTCAGGCTGAGAAGCAGATTTCGCAGGAAGCGGGATGAGAGAGCTTCCTTCGCCAATGCAGAGGCAGCGTAGCGGCCTGCGTCTGCACAGCTGGATTTGGCAGAGAGGCGTTCGCTTTGCCACTGGGAGACGCTGAGATGGGCTCCAAGCACCGAGATTTCCGGGTGCGCGGCCTGCATCTCTCTTGCACTTTCCGGGCTTGGGAAGGCTTTCCTAGCTCACAGCGTTGCTTCCCTGAAAGGAGCAGGCTGAGGAAGTGTGTCCGACGTGACTCCGCCCCTTCCTAGGCGTCCCTGTGCTATTGCCTTTCAGTGCAATGGAAGGCGCAGGACTCCTTGGAAATGAGGCTGGGCTCGGTTGTCTCCCCACTTCAGAGGTCTAGAGCAGAGCACTGAGGAGTCTTTCAGATGGAAGGGAAGCGCTGTTGTGCCCATGGTGAAGACGTTGCTTGGCCGCACTGTTGAAGCAACGCCCAGAGAGATACAGGCACCGTGGGCCTCCAGGTAGGGGCTCCGGGATCTCAGCCAGAATGCCCCTGCGTCTCAGCTGAGAAGCTACCTCCCAGTTGGAGGCTCCATGCCGCCCTCCAGAAGAGCCAAGACGTGTGGAGTGTGTCTGGCCTTTCCTTGGGAGTGTGGTGCCCTTCCCTCTTTCCCAGGCACAGGAGAAACTGCCCCTGAGCCAAGACCTCTCCAAGGGCTTTTCCCTCAGGCTGAAGCAGATTTTGCAGGAAGCGGGCCTCGAGAGCTTCCTTCGTGGATGCAGAGGCAGCAGAGCGGCCTGCCTTTGCAAAGCTGCATTTGGCAGAGAGGAGCTCGCTTTGGCACTGGGAGGCTGTGAGATCTGCTCCAGGCACCGGGATTGCTGGGTTGGGGCCTGCATCTCGCTTCCACTTCCTGAGCTGCCAAAGACTTTGCTAGCTCACAGCCTCGCTAGCCATGAAGGAGCAGGCTGAGGGAGTGTGTCAGACATGACTCAGCACTTTCCTGGGCTTGCCTGTGGTTTTGCCTTTCCACTCCAACTAGGCCCCAGGACTCCTTGCACAGGAGGAGGAGCCCGGTTGTCTCCAAACGTCCTAGGGCTAGAGTAGAGCAGGGAGAACTCTGTCAGATGGAAGGGAAGAGCAGAAGGGTAGATGGGGCAGATGTTGCCTGGCCGCTCTGGTGAAGCCACGCACAGGGAGAAACAGGCACCATGGGCCTCCAGGCAGGGGATGCGAGATCCCAGCCAGAGTGCTTCTGCGTCTCAGCCGAGAAGCTTCCTGAGCATTTGAGGTTGCCTGCAGCTCTCCAGAGGAGCAAAGACATGTGGGGTGTGTTTGGCCTTTCCCTCTGAGGGTGGTGCCCCTGCGGCAGCCCCAGGCCCAGGAGCAACGGCCCCAGAGGAAAGACCGTTCCCACTGAGATTCACTCAGGCTGAGAAGCAGATTTCGCAGGAAGCGGGATGAGAGAGCTTCCTTCGCCAATGCAGAGGCAGCGTAGCGGCCTGCGTCTGCACAGCTGGATTTGGCAGAGAGGCGTTCGCTTTGCCACTGGGAGACGCTGAGATGGGCTCCAAGCACCGAGATTTGCGGGTGCGCGGCCTGCATCTCTCTTGCACTTTCCGGGCTTGGGAAGGCTTTCCTAGCTCACAGCGTTGCTTCCCTGAAAGGAGCAGGCTGAGGAAGTGTGTCCGACGTGACTCCGCCCCTTCCTAGGCGTCCCTGTGCTATTGCCTTTCAGTGCAATGGAAGGCGCAGGACTCCTTGGAAAGGAGGCTGGGCTCGGTTGTCTCCCCACTTCAGAGGTCTAGAGCAGAGCACTGAGAAGTCTGTCAGATGGAAGGGAAGCGCTGTTGTGCCCATGGTGAAGACGTTGCTTGGCCGCACTGTTGAAGCAACGCCCAGAGAGAAACAGGCAACGTGGGCCTCCAGGCAGGGGCTGCGGGATCACAGCCAGAATGCCCCTGCGTCTCAGCTGAGAAGCTACCTCCCAGTTGGAGGCTCCATGCCGCCCTCCAGAAGAGCAAAGACGTGTGGAGTGTGTCTGGCCTTTCCTTGGGAGTGTGGTGCCCTTCCCTCTTCCCCAGGCACAGGAGAAACTGCCCCTGAGCCAAGACCTCTCCAAGGGCTTTTCCCTCAGGCTGAAGCAGATTTCGCAGGAAGCGGGCCTCGAGATCTTCCTTCGTGGATGCAGAGGCAGCAGAGCGGCCTGCCTTTGCAAAGCTGCATTTGGCAGAGAGGAGCTCGCTTTGGCACTGGGAGGCTGTGAGATCTGCTCCAGGCACCGGGATTGCTGGGTTGGGGCCTGCATCTCGCTTCCACTTCCTGAGCTGCCAAAGACTTTGCTAGCTCACAGCCTCGCTAGCCATGAAGGAGCAGGCTGAGGGAGTGTGTCAGACATGACTCAGCACTTTCCTGGGCTTGCCTGTGGTTTTGCCTTTCCACTCCAACTAGGCCCCAGGACTCCTTGCACAGGAGGAGGAGCCCGGTTGTCTCCAAACGTCCTAGGGCTAGAGTAGAGCAGGGAGAACTCTGTCAGATGGAAGGGAAGAGCAGAAGGGTAGATGGGGCAGATGTTGCCTGGCCGCTCTGGTGAAGCCACGCACAGGGAGAAACAGGCACCATGGGCCTCCAGGCAGGGGATGCGAGACCCCAGCCAGAGTGCTTCTGCGTCTCAGCCGAGAAGCTTCCTGAGCGTTTGAGGTTGCCTGCAGCTCTCCAGAGGAGCAAAGACATGTGGGGTGTGTTTGGCCTTTCCCTGTGAGTGTGGTGCCCCTGCGGCAGCCCCAGGCCCAGGAGCAACGGCCCCAGAGGAAAGACCGTTCCCACTGAGATTCACTCAGGCTGAGAAGCAGATTTCGCAGGAAGCGGGATGAGAGAGCTTCCTTCGCCAATGCAGAGGCAGCCTAGCGGCCTGCGTCTGCACAGCTGGATTTGGCAGAGAGGCGTTCGCTTTGCCACTGGGAGACGCTGAGATGGTTTCCAAGCCCCGAGATTTCCGGGTGCGCGGCCTGCATCTCTCTTGCACTTTCCGGGCTTGGGAAGGCTTTCCTAGCTCACAGCGTTGTTTCCCTGAAAGGAGCAGGCTGAGGAAGTGTGTCCGACGTGACTCAGCCCCTTCCTAGGCGTCCCTGTGCTATTGCCTTTCAGTGCAATGGAAGGCGCAGGACTCCTTGGAAAGGAGGCTGGGCTCGGTTGTCTCCCCACTTCAGAGGTCTAGAGCAGAGCACTGAGAAGTCTGTCAGATGGAAGGGAAGCGCTGTTGTGCCCATGGTGAAGACGTTGCTTGGCCGCACTGTTGAAGCAACGCCCAGAGAGAAACAGGCACCGTGGGCCTCCAGGCAGGGGCTGCGGGATCACAGCCAGAATGCCCCTGCGTCTCAGCTGAGAAGCTACCTCCCAGTTGGAGGCTCCATGCCGCCCTCCAGAAGAGCAAAGACGTGTGGAGTGTGTCTGGCCTTTCCTTGGGAGTGTGGTGCCCTTCCCTCTTCCCCAGGCACAGGAGAAACTGCCCCTGAGCCAAGACCTCTCCAAGGGCTTTTCCCTCAGGCTGAAGCAGATTTCGCAGGAAGCGGGCCTCGAGAGCTTCCTTCGTGGATGCAGAGGCAGCAGAGCGGCCTGCCTTTGCAAAGCTGCATTTGGCAGAGAGGAGCTCGCTTTGGCACTGGGAGGCTGTGAGATCTGCTCCAGGCACCGGGATTGCTGGGTTGGGGCCTGCATCTCGCTTCCACTTCCTGAGCTGCCAAAGACTTTGCTAGCTCACAGCCTCGCTAGCCATGAAGGAGCAGGCTGAGGGAGTGTGTCAGACATGACTCAGCACTTTCCTGGGCTTGCCTGTGGTTTTGCCTTTCCACTCCAACTAGGCCCCAGGACTCCTTGCACAGGAGGAGGAGCCCGGTTGTCTCCAAACGTCCTAGGGCTAGAGTAGAGCAGGGAGAACTCTGTCAGATGGAAGGGAAGAGCAGAAGGGTAGATGGGGCAGATGTTGCCTGGCCGCTCTGGTGAAGCCACGCACAGGGAGAAACAGGCACCATGGGCCTCCAGGAAGGGGATGCGAGATCCCAGCCAGAGTGCTTCTGCGTCTCAGCCGAGAAGCTTCCTGAGCGTTTGAGGTTGCCTGCAGCTCTCCAGAGGAGCAAAGACATGTGGGGTGTGTTTGGCCTTTCCCTGTGAGGGTGGTGCCCCTGCGGCAGCCCCAGGCCCAGGAGCAACGGCCCCAGAGGAAAGACCGTTCCCACTGAGATTCACTCAGGCTGAGAAGCAGATTTCGCAGGAAGCGGGATGAGAGAGCTTCCTTCGCCAATGCAGAGGCAGCCTAGCGGCCTGCGTCCGCACAGCTGGATTTGGCAGAGAGGCGTTCGCTTTGCCACTGGGAGACGCTGAGATGGGCTCCAAGCACCGAGATTTCCGGGTGCGCGGCCTGCATCTCTCTTGCACTTTCCGAGCTTGGGAAGGCTTTCCTAGCTCACAGCGTTGCTTCCCTGAAAGGAACAGGCTGAGGAAGTGTGTCCGACGTGACTCAGCCCCTTCCTAGGCGTCCCTGTGCTATTGCCTTTCAGTGCAATGGAAGGCGCAGGACTCCTTGGAAAGGAGGCTGGGCTCGGTTGTCTCCCCACTTCAGAGGTCTAGAGCAGAGCACTGAGAAGTCTGTCAGATGGAAGCGAAGCGCTGTTGTGCCCATGGTGAAGACGTTGCTTGGCCGCACTGTTGAAGCAACGCCCAGAGAGAAACAGGCACCGTGGGCCTCCAGGCAGGGGGTGCGGGATCACAGCCAGAATGCCCCTGTGTCTCAGCTGAGAAGCTACCTCCCAGTTGGAGGCTCCATGCCGCCCTCCAGAAGAGCAAAGACGTGTGGAGTGTGTCTGGCCTTTCCTTGGGAGTGTGGTGCCCTTCCCTCTTCCCCAGGCACAGGAGAAACTGCCCCTGAGCCAAGACCTCTCCAAGGGCTTTTCCCTCAGGCTGAAGCAGATTTCGCAGGAAGCGGGCCTCCAGAGCTTCCTTCGTGGATGCAGAGGCAGCAGAGCGGCCTGCCTTTGCAAAGCTGCATTTGGCAGAGAGGAGCTCGCTTTGGCACTGGGAGGCTGTGAGATCTGCTCCAGGCACCGGGATTGCTGGGTTTGGGGCTGCATCTCGCTTCCACTTCCTGAGCTGCCAAAGACTTTGCTAGCTCACAGCCTCGCTAGCCATGAAGGAGCAGGCTGAGGGAGTGTGTCAGACATGACTCAGCACTTTCCTGGGCTTGCCTGTGGTTTTGCCTTTCCACTCCAACTAGGCCCCAGGACTCCTTGCACAGGAGGAGGAGCCCGGTTGTCTCCAAACGTCCTAGGGCTAGAGTAGAGCAGGGAGAACTCTGTCAGATGGAAGGGAAGAGCAGAAGGGTAGATGGGGCAGATGTTGCCTGGCCGCTCTGGTGAAGCCACGCACAGGGAGAAACAGGCACCATGGGCCTCCAGGCAGGGGATGCGAGATCCCAGCCAGAGTGCTTCTGCGTCTCAGCCGAGAAGCTTCCTGAGCGTTTGAGGTTGCCTGCAGCTCTCCAGAGGAGCAAAGACATGTGGGGTGTGTTTGGCCTTTCCCTGTGAGGGTGGTGCCCCTGCGGCAGCCCCAGGCCCAGGAGCAACGGCCCCAGAGGAAAGACCGTTCCCACTGAGATTCACTCAGGCTGAGAAGCAGATTTCGCAGGAAGCGGGATGAGAGAGCTTCCTTCGCCAATGCAGAGGCAGCCTAGCGGCCTGCGTCCGCACAGCTGGATTTGGCAGAGAGGCGTTCGCTTTGCCACTGGGAGACGCTGAGATGGGCTCCAAGCACCGAGATTTCCGGGTGCGCGGCCTGCATCTCTCTTGCACTTTCCGAGCTTGGGAAGGCTTTCCTAGCTCACAGCGTTGCTTCCCTGAAAGGAGCATGCTGAGGAAGTGTGTCCGACGTGACTCAGCCCCTTCCTAGGCGTCCCTGTGCTATTGCCTTTCAGTGCAATGGAAGGCGCAGGACTCCTTGGAAAGGAGGCTGGGCTCGGTTGTCTCCCCACTTCAGAGGTCTAGAGCAGAGCACTGAGAAGTCTGTCAGATGGAAGGGAAGCGCTGTTGTGCCCATGGTGAAGACGTTGCTTGGCCGCACTGTTGAAGCAACGCCCAGAGAGAAACAGGCACCGTGGGCCTCCAGGCAGGGGCTGCGGGATCACAGCCAGAATGCCCCTGCGTCTCAGCTGAGAAGCTACCTCCCAGTTGGAGGCTCCATGCCGCCCTCCAGAAGAGCAAAGACGTGTGGAGTGTGTCTGGCCTTTCCTTGGGAGTGTGGTGCCCTTCCCTCTTCCCCAGGCACAGGAGAAACTGCCCCTGAGCCAAGACCTCTCCAAGGGCTTTTCCCTCAGGCTGAAGCAGATTTCGCAGGAAGCGGGCCTCGAGAGCTTCCTTCGTGGATGCAGAGGCAGCAGAGCGGCCTGCCTTTGCAAAGCTGCATTTGGCAGAGAGGAGCTCGCTTTGGCACTGAGAGGCTGTGAGATCTGCTCCAGGCACCGGGATTGCTGGGTTTGGGGCTGCATCTCGCTTCCACTTGCTGAGCTGCCAAAGACTTTGCTAGCTCACAGCCTCGCTAGCCATGAAGGAGCAGGCTGAGGGAGTGTGTCAGACATGACTCAGCACTTTCCTGGGCTTGCCTGTGGTTTAGCCTTTCCACTCCAACTAGGCCCCAGGACTCCTTGCACAGGAGGAGGAGCCTGGTTGTCTCCAAACTTCCTAGGGCTAGAGTAGAGCAGGGAGAACTCTGTCAGATGGAAGGGAAGAGCAGAAGGGTAGATGGGGCAGATGTTGCCTGGCCGCTCTGGTGAAGCCACGCACAGGGAGAAACAGGCACCATGGGCCTCCAGGCAGGGGATGCGAGATCCCAGCCAGAGTGCTTCTGCGTCTCAGCCGAGAAGCTTCCTGAGCCTTTGAGGTTGCCTGCAGCTCTCCAGAGGAGCAAAGACATGTGGGGTGTGTTTGGCCTTTCCCTGTGAGGGTGGTGCCCTTGCGGCAGCCCCAGGCCCAGGAGCAACGGCCCCAGAGGAAAGACCGTTCCCACTGAGATTCACTCAGGCTGAGAAGCAGATTTCGCAGGAAGCGGGATGAGAGAGCTTCCTTCGCCAATGCAGAGGCAGCCTAGCGGCCTGCGTCTGCACAGCTGGATTTGGCAGAGAGGCGTTCGCTTTGCCACTGGGAGACGCTGAGATGGGCTCCAAGCACCGAGATTTCCGGGTGCGCGGCCTGCATCTCTCTTGCACTTTCCGAGCTTGGGAAGGCTTTCCTAGCTCACAGCGTTGCTTCCCTGAAAGGAGCAGGCTGAGGAAGTGTGTCCGACGTGACTCAGCCCCTTCCTAGGCGTCCCTGTGCTATTGCCTTTCAGTGCAATGGAAGGCGCAGGACTCCTTGGAAAGGAGGCTGGGCTCGGTTGTCTCCCCACTTCAGAGGTCTAGAGCAGAGCACTGAGAAGTCTGTCAGATGGAAGGGAAGCGCTGTTGTGCCCATGGTGAAGACGTTGCTTGGCCGCACTGTTGAAGCAACGCCCAGAGAGAAACAGGCACCGTGGGCCTCCAGGCAGGGGCTGCGGGATCACAGCCAGAATGCCCCTGCGTCTCAGCTGAGAAGCTACCTCCCAGTTGGAGGCTCCATGCCGCCCTCCAGAAGAGCAAAGACGTGTGGAGTGTGTCTGGCCTTTCCTTGGGAGTGTGGTGCCCTTCCCTCTTCCCCAGGCACAGGAGAAACTGCCCCTGAGCCAAGACCTCTCCAAGGGCTTTTCCCTCAGGCTGAAGCAGATTTCGCAGGAAGCGGGCCTCGAGAGCTTCCTTCGTGGATGCAGAGGCAGCAGAGCGGCCTGCCTTTGCAAAGCTGCATTTGGCAGAGAGGAGCTCGCTTTGGCACTGCGAGGCTGTGAGATCTGCTCCAGGCACCGGGATTGCTGGGTTGGGGCCTGCATCTCGCTTCCACTTCCTGAGCTGCCAAAGACTTTGCTAGCTCACAGCCTCGCTAGCCATGAAGGAGCAGGCTGAGGGAGTGTGTCAGACATGACTCAGCACTTTCCTGGGCTTGCCTGTGGTTTTGCCTTTCCACTCCAACTAGGCCCCAGGACTCCTTGCACAGGAGGAGGAGCCTGGTTGTCTCCAAACTTCCTAGGGCTAGAGTAGAGCAGGGAGAACTCTGTCAGATGGAAGGGAAGAGCAGAAGGGTAGATGGGGCAGATGTTGCCTGGCCGCTCTGGTGAAGCCACGCACAGGGAGAAACAGGCACCATGGGCCTCCAGGCAGGGGATGCGAGATCCCAGCCAGAGTGCTTCTGCGTCTCAGCCGAGAAGCTTCCTGAGCCTTTGAGGTTGCCTGCAGCTCTCCAGAGGAGCAAAGACATGTGGGGTGTGTTTGGCCTTTCCCTGTGAGGGTGGTGCCCCTGCGGCAGCCCCAGGCCCAGGAGCAACGGCCCCAGAGGAAAGACCGTTCCCACTGAGATTCACTCAGGCTGAGAAGCAGATTTCGCAGGAAGCGGGATGAGAGAGCTTCCTTCGCCAATGCAGAGGCAGCCTAGCGGCCTGCGTCTGCACAGCTGGATTTGGCAGAGAGGCGTTCGCTTTGCCACTGGGAGACGCTGAGATGGGCTCCAAGCACCGAGATTTGCGGGTGCGCGGCCTGCATCTCTCTTGCACTTTCCGAGCTTGGGAAGGCTTTCCTAGCTCACAGCGTTGCTTCCCTGAAAGGAGCAGGCTGAGGAAGTGTGTCCGACGTGACTCAGCCCCTTCCTAGGCGTCCCTGTGCTATTGCCTTTCAGTGCAATGGAAGGCGCAGGACTCCTTGGAAAGGAGGCTGGGCTCGGTTGTCTCCCCACTTCAGAGGTCTAGAGCAGAGCACTGAGAAGTCTGTCAGATGGAAGGGAAGCGCTGTTGTGCCCATGGTGAAGACGTTGCTTGGCCGCACTGTTGAAGCAACGCCCAGAGAGAAACAGGCACCGTGGGCCTCCAGGCAGGGGCTGCGGGATCACAGCCAGAATGCCCCTGCGTCTCAGCTGAGAAGCTACCTCCCAGTTGGAGGCTCCATGCCGCCCTCCAGAAGAGCAAAGACGTGTGGAGTGTGTCTGGCCTTTCCTTGGGAGTGTGGTGCCCTTCCCTCTTCCCCAGGCACAGGAGAAACTGCCCCTGAGCCAAGACCTCTCCAAGGGCTTTTCCCTCAGGCTGAAGCAGATTTCGCAGGAAGCGGGCCTCGAGAGCTTCCTTCGTGGATGCAGAGGCAGCAGAGCGGCCTGCCTTTGCAAAGTTGCATTTGGCAGAGAGGAGCTCGCTTTGGCACTGGGAGGCTGTGAGATCTGCTCCAGGCACCGGGATTGCTGGGTTGGGGCCTGCATCTCGCTTCCACTTCCTGAGCTGCCAAAGACTTTGCTAGCTCACAGCCTCGCTAGCCATGAAGGAGCAGGCTGAGGGAGTGTGTCAGACATGACTCAGCACTTTCCTGGGCTTGCCTGTGGTTTTGCCTTTCCACTCCAACTAGGCCCCAGGACTCCTTGCACAGGAGGAGGAGCCCGGTTGTCTCCAAACGTCCTAGGGCTAGAGTAGAGCAGGGAGAACTCTGTCAGATGGAAGGGAAGAGCAGTAGGGTAGATGGGGAAGATGTTGCCTGGCCGCTCTGGTGAAGCCACGCACAGGGAGAAACAGGCACCATGGGCCTCCAGGCAGGGGATGCGAGATCCCAGCCAGAGTGCTTCTGCGTCTCAGCCGAGAAGCTTCCTGAGCGTTTGAGGTTGCCTGCAGCTCTCCAGAGGAGCAAAGACATGTGGGGTGTGTTTGGCCTTTCCCTGTGAGGGTGGTGCCCCTGCGGCAGCCCCAGGCCCAGGAGCAACGGCCCCAGAGGAAAGACCGTTCCCACTGAGATTCACTCAGGCTGAGAAGCAGATTTCGCAGGAAGCGGGATGAGAGAGCTTCCTTCGCCAATGCAGAGGCAGCCTAGCGGCCTGCGTCCGCACAGGTGGATTTGGCAGAGAGGCGTTCGCTTTGCCACTGGGAGACGCTGAGATGGGCTCCAAGCCCCGAGATTTCCGGGTGCGCGGCCTGCATCTCTCTTGCACTTTCCGAGCTTGGGAAGGCTTTCCTAGCTCACAGCGTTGCTTGCCTGAAAGGAGCAGGCTGAGGAAGTGTGTCCGACGTGACTCAGCCCCTTCCTAGGCGTCCCTGTGCTATTGCCTTTCAGTGCAATGGAAGGCGCAGGACTCCTTGGAAAGGAGGCTGGGCTCGGTTGTCTCCCCACTTCAGAGGTCTAGAGCAGAGCACTGAGAAGTCTGTCAGATGGAAGGGAAGCGCTGTTGTGCCCATGGTGAAGACGTTGCTTGGCCGCACTGTTGAAGCAACGCCCAGAGAGAAACAGGCACCGTGGGCCTCCAGGCAGGGGCTGCGGGATCACAGCCAGAATGCCCCTGCGTCTCAGCTGAGAAGCTACCTCCCAGTTGGAGGCTCCATGCCGCCCTCCAGAAGAGCAAAGACGTGTGGAGTGTGTCTGGCCTTTCCTTGGGAGTGTGGTGCCCTTCCCTCTTCCCCAGGCACAGGAGAAACTGCCCCTGAGCCAAGACCTCTCCAAGGGCTTTTCCCTCAGGCTGAAGCAGATTTCGCAGGAAGCGGGCCTCGAGAGCTTCCTTCGTGGATGCAGAGGCAGCAGAGCGGCCTGCCTTTGCAAAGCTGCATTTGGCAGAGAGGAGCTCGCTTTGGCACTGGGAGGCTGTGAGATCTGCTCCAGGCACCGGGATTGCTGGGTTGGGGCCTGCATCTCGCTTCCACTTCCTGAGCTGCCAAAGACTTTGCTAGCTCACAGCCTCGCTAGCCATGAAGGAGCAGGCTGAGGGAGTGTGTCAGACATGACTCAGCACTTTCCTGGGCTTGCCTGTGGTTTTGCCTTTCCACTCCAACTAGGCCCCAGGACTCCTCGCACAGGAGGAGGAGCCCGGTTGTCTCCAAACTTCCTAGGGCTAGAGTAGAGCAGGGAGAACTCTGTCAGATGGAAGGGAAGAGCAGAAGGGTAGATGGGGCAGATGTTGCCTGGCCGCTCTGGTGAAGCCACGCACAGGGAGAAACAGGCAACATGGGCCTCCAGGCAGGGGATGCGAGATCCCAGCCAGAGTGCTTCTGCGTCTCAGCGGAGAAGCTTCCTGAGCGTTTGAGGTTGCCTGCAGCTCTCCAGAGGAGCAAAGACATGTCGGGTGTTTTTGGCCTTTCCCTGTGAGGGTGGTGCCCTTGCGGCAGCCCCAGGCCCAGGAGCAACGGCCCCAGAGGAAAGACCGTTCCCACTGAGATTCACTCAGGCTGAGAAGCAGATTTCGCAGGAAGCGGGATGAGAGAGCTTCCTTCGGCAATGCAGAGGTAGCCTAGCGGCCTGCCTCTGCACAGCTGGATTTGGCAGAGAGGCGTTCGCTTTGCCACTGGGAGACGCTGAGATGGGCTCCAAGCACCGAGATTTGCGGGTGCGCGGCCTGCATCTCTCTTGCACTTTCCGAGCTTGGGAAGGCTTTCCTAGCTCACAGCGTTGCTTCCCTGAAAGGAGCAGGCTGAGGAAGTGTGTCCGACGTGACTCCGCCCCTTCCTAGGCGTCCCTGTGCTATTGCCTTTCAGTGCAATGGAAGGCGCAGGACTCCTTGGAAAGGAGGCTGGGCTCGGTTGTCTCCCCACTTCAGAGGTCTAGAGCAGAGCACTGAGAAGTCTGTCAGATGGAAGGGAAGCGCTGTTGTGCCCATGGTGAAGACGTTGCTTGGCCGCACTGTTGAAGCAACGCCCAGAGAGAAACAGGCACCGTGGGCCTCCAGGCAGGGGCTGCGGGATCACAGCCAGAATGCCCCTGCGTCTCAGCTGAGAAGCTACCTCCCAGTTGGAGGCTCCATGCCGCCCTCCAGAAGAGCAAAGACGTGTGGAGTGTGTCTGGCCTTTCCTTGGGAGTGTGGTGCCCTTCCCTCTTCCCCAGGCACAGGAGAAACTGCCCCTGAGCCAAGACCTCTCCAAGGGCTTTTCCCTCAGGCTGAAGCAGATTTCGCAGGAAGCGGGCCTCGAGAGCTTCCTTCGTGGATGCAGAGGCAGCAGAGCGGCCTGCCTTTGCAAAGCTGCATTTGGCAGAGAGGAGCTCGCTTTGGCACTGGGAGGCTGTGAGATCTGCTCCAGGCACCGGGATTGCTGGGTTGGGGCCTGCATCTCGCTTCCACTTCCTGAGCTGCCAAAGACTTTGCTAGCTCACAGCCTCGCTAGCCATGAAGGAGCAGGCTGAGGGAGTGTGTCAGACATGACTCAGCACTTTCCTGGGCTTGCCTGTGGTTTTGCCTTTCCACTCCAACTAGGCCCCAGGACTCCTTGCACAGGAGGAGGAGCCCGGTTGTCTCCAAACGTCCTAGGGCTAGAGTAGAGCAGGGAGAACTCTGTCAGATGGAAGGGAAGAGCAGAAGGGTAGATGGGGAAGATGTTGCCTGGCCGCTCTGGTGAAGCCACGCACAGGGAGAAACAGGCACCATGGGCCTCCAGGCAGGGGATGCGAGATCCCAGCCAGAGTGCTTCTGCGTCTCAGCCGAGAAGCTTCCTGAGCGTTTGAGGTTGCCTGCAGCTCTCCAGAGGAGCAAAGACATGTGGGGTGTGTTTGGCCTTTCCCTGTGAGGGTGGTGCCCCTGCGGCAGCCCCAGGCCCAGGAGCAACGGCCCCAGAGGAAAGACCGTTCCCACTGAGATTCACTCAGGCTGAGAAGCAGATTTCGCAGGAAGCGGGATGAGAGAGCTTCCTTCGCCAATGCAGAGGCAGCCTAGCGGCCTGCGTCCGCACAGCTGGATTTGGCAGAGAGGCGTTCGCTTTGCCACTGGGAGACGCTGAGATGGGCTCCAAGCCCCGAGATTTCCGGGTGCGCGGCCTGCATCTCTCTTGCACTTTCCGAGCTTGGGAAGGCTTTCCTAGCTCACAGCGTTGCTTGCCTGAAAGGAGCAGGCTGAGGAAGTGTGTCCGACGTGACTCAGCCCCTTCCTAGGCGTCCCTGTGCTATTGCCTTTCAGTGCAATGGAAGGCGCAGGACTCCTTGGAAAGGAGGCTGGGCTCGGTTGTCTCCCCACTTCAGAGGTCTAGAGCAGAGCACTGAGAAGTCTGTCAGATGGAAGGGAAGCGCTGTTGTGCCCATGGTGAAGACGTTGCTTGGCCGCACTGTTGAAGCAACGCCCAGAGAGAAACAGGCACCGTGGGCCTCCAGGCAGGGGCTGCGGGATCACAGCCAGAATGCCCCTGCGTCTCAGCTGAGAAGCTACCTCCAGGTTGGAGGCTCCATGCCGCCCTCCAGAAGAGCAAAGACGTGTGGAGTGTGTCTGGCCTTTCCTTGTGAGTGTGGTGCCCTTCCCTCTTCCCCAGGCACAGGAGAAACTGCCCCTGAGCCAAGACCTCTCCAAGGGCTTTTCCCTCAGGCTGAAGCAGATTTCGCAGGAAGCGGGCCTCGAGAGCTTCCTTCGTGGATGCAGAGGCAGCAGAGCGGCCTGCCTTTGCAAAGCTGCATTTGGCAGAGAGGAGCTCGCTTTGGCACTGGGAGGCTGTGAGATCTGCTCCAGGCACCGGGATTGCTGGGTTGGGGCCTGCATCTCGCTTCCACTTCCTGAGGTGCCAAAGACTTTGCTAGCTCTCAGCCTCGCTAGCCATGAAGGAGCAGGCTGAGGGAGTGTGTCAGACATGACTCAGCACTTTCCTGGGCTTGCCTGTGGTTTTGCCTTTCCACTGCAACTAGGCCCCAGGACTCCTTGCACAGGAGGAGGAGCCCGGTTGTCTCCAAACGTCCTAGGGCTAGAGTAGAGCAGGGAGAACTCTGTCAGATGGAAGGGAAGAGCAGAAGGGTAGATGGGGCAGATGTTGCCTGGCCGCTCTGGTGAAGCCACGCACAGGGAGAAACAGGCACCATGGGCCTCCAGGCAGGGGATGCGAGATCCCAGCCAGAGTGCTTCTGCGTCTCAGCCGAGAAGCTTCCTGAGCGTTTGAGGTTGCCTGCAGCTCTCCAGAGGAGCAAAGACATGTGGGGTGTGTTTGGCCTTTCCCTGTGAGGGTGGTGCCCCTGCGGCAGCCCCAGGCCCAGGAGCAACGGCCCCAGAGGAAAGACCGTTCCCACTGAGATTCACTCAGGCTGAGAAGCAGATTTCGCAGGAAGCGGGATGAGAGAGCTTCCTTCGCCAATGCAGAGGCAGCCTAGCGGCCTGCGTCCGCACAGGTGGATTTGGCAGAGAGGCGTTCGCTTTGCCACTGGGAGACGCTGAGATGGGCTCCAAGCACCGAGATTTCCGGGTGCGCGGCCTGCATCTCTCTTGCACTTTCCGAGCTTGGGAAGGCTTTCCTAGCTCAAAGCGTTGCTTCCCTGAAAGGAGCAGGCTGAGGAAGTGTGTCCGACGTGACTCAGCCCCTTCCTAGGCGTCCCTGTGCTATTGCCTTTCAGTGCAATGGAAGGCGCAGGACTCCTTGGAAAGGAGGCTGGGCTCGGTTGTCTCCCCACTTCAGAGGTCTAGAGCAGAGCACTGAGAAGTCTGTCAGATGGAAGGGAAGCGCTGTTGTGCCCATGGTGAAGACGTTGCTTGGCCGCACTGTTGAAGCAACGCCCAGAGAGAAACAGGCACCGTGGGCCTCCAGGCAGGGGCTGCGGGATCACAGCCAGAATGCCCCTGCGTCTCAGCTGAGAAGCTACCTCCCAGTTGGAGGCTCCATGCCGCCCTCCAGAAGAGCAAAGACGTGTGGAGTGTGTCTGGCCTTTCCTTGGGAGTGTGGTGCCCTTCCCTCTTCCCCAGGCACAGGAGAAACTGCCCCTGAGCCAAGACCTCTCCAAGGGCTTTTCCCTCAGGCTGAAGCAGATTTCGCAGGAAGCGGGCCTCGAGAGCTTCCTTCGTGGATGCAGAGGCAGCAGAGCGGCCTGCCTTTGCAAAGCTGCATTTGGCAGAGAGGAGCTCGCTTTGGCACTGGGAGGCTGTGAGATCTGCTCCAGGCACCGGGATTGCTGGGTTGGGGCCTGCATCTCGCTTCCACTTCCTGAGCTGCCAAAGACTTTGCTAGCTCACAGCCTCGCTAGCCATGAAGGAGCAGGCTGAGGGAGTGTGTCAGACATGACTCAGCACTTTCCTGGGCTTGCCTGTGGTTTTGCCTTTCCACTCCAACTAGGCCCCAGGACTCCTTGCACAGGAGGAGGAGCCCGGTTGTCTCCAAACGTCCTAGGGCTAGAGTAGAGCAGGGAGAACTCTGTCAGATGGAAGGGAAGAGCAGAAGGGTAGATGGGGAAGATGTTGCCTGGCCGCTCTGGTGAAGCCACGCACAGGGAGAAACAGGCACCATGGGCCTCCAGGCAGGGGATGCGAGATCCCAGCCAGAGTGCTTCTGCGTCTCAGCCGAGAAGCTTCCTGAGCGTTTGAGGTTGCCTGCAGCTCTCCAGAGGAGCAAAGACATGTGGGGTGTGTTTGTCCTTTCCCTGTGAGGGTGGTGCCCCTGCGGCAGCCCCAGGCCCAGGAGCAACGGCCCCAGAGGAAAGACCGTTCCCACTGAGATTCACTCAGGCTGAGAAGCAGATTTCGCAGGAAGCGGGATGAGAGAGCTTCCTTCGCCAATGCAGAGGCAGCCTAGCGGCCTGCGTCCGCACAGGTGGATTTGGCAGAGAGGCGTTCGCTTTGCCACTGGGAGACGCTGAGATGGGCTCCAAGCCCCGAGATTTCCGGGTGCGCGGCCTGCATCTCTCTTGCACTTTCCGAGCTTGGGAAGGCTTTCCTAGCTCACAGCGTTGCTTGCCTGAAAGGAGCAGGCTGAGGAAGTGTGTCCGACGTGACTCAGCCCCTTCCTAGGCGTCCCTGTGCTATTGCCTTTCAGTGCAATGGAAGGCGCAGGACTCCTTGGAAAGGAGGCTGGGCTCGGTTGTCTCCCCACTTCAGAGGTCTAGAGCAGAGCACTGAGAAGTCTGTCAGATGGAAGGGAAGCGCTGTTGTGCCCATGGTGAAGACGTTGCTTGGCCGCACTGTTGAAGCAACGCCCAGAGAGAAACAGGCACCGTGGGCCTCCAGGCAGGGGCTGCGGGATCACAGCCAGAATGCCCCTGCGTCTCAGCTGAGAAGCTACCTCCCAGTTGGAGGCTCCATGCCGCCCTCCAGAAGAGCAAAGACGTGTGGAGTGTGTCTGGCCTTTCCTTGGGAGTGTGGTGCCCTTCCCTCTTCCCCAGGCACAGGAGAAACTGCCCCTGAGCCAAGACCTCTCCAAGGGCTTTTCCCTCAGGCTGAAGCAGATTTCGCAGGAAGCGGGCCTCGAGAGCTTCCTTCGTGGATGCAGAGGCAGCAGAGCGGCCTGCCTTTGCAAAGCTGCATTTGGCAGAGAGGAGCTCGCTTTGGCACTGGGAGGCTGTGAGATCTGCTCCAGGCACCGGGATTGCTGGGTTGGGGCCTGCATCTCGCTTCCACTTCCTGAGCTGCCAAAGACTTTGCTAGCTCACAGCCTCGCTAGCCATGAAGGAGCAGGCTGAGGGAGTGTGTCAGACATGACTCAGCACTTTCCTGGGCTTGCCTGTGGTTTTGCCTTTCCACTCCAACTAGGCCCCAGGACTCCTCGCACAGGAGGAGGAGCCCGGTTGTCTCCAAACTTCCTAGGGCTAGAGTAGAGCAGGGAGAACTCTGTCAGATGGAAGGGAAGAGCAGAAGGGTAGATGGGGCAGATGTTGCCTGGCCGCTCTGGTGAAGCCACGCACAGGGAGAAACAGGCAACATGGGCCTCCAGGCAGGGGATGCGAGATCCCAGCCAGAGTGCTTCTGCGTCTCAGCGGAGAAGCTTCCTGAGCGTTTGAGGTTGCCTGCAGCTCTCCAGAGGAGCAAAGACATGTCGGGTGTTTTTGGCCTTTCCCTGTGAGGGTGGTGCCCTTGCGGCAGACCCAGGCCCAGGAGCAACGGCCCCAGAGGAAAGACCGTTCCCACTGAGATTCACTCAGGCTGAGAAGCAGATTTCGCAGGAAGCGGGATGAGAGAGCTTCCTTCGGCAATGCAGAGGTAGCCTAGCGGCCTGCCTCTGCACAGCTGGATTTGGCAGAGAGGCGTTCGCTTTGCCACTGGGAGACGCTGAGATGGGCTCCAAGCACCGAGATTTCCGGGTGCGCGGCCTGCATCTCTCTTGCACTTTCCGAGCTTGGGAAGGCTTTCCTAGCTCACAGCGTTGCTTCCCTGAAAGGAGCAGGCTGAGGAAGTGTGTCCGACGTGACTCAGCCCCTTCCTAGGCGTCCCTGTGCTATTGCCTTTCAGTGCAATGGAAGGCGCAGGACTCCTTGGAAAGGAGGCTGGGCTCGGTTGTCTCCCCACTTCAGAGGTCTAGAGCAGAGCACTGAGAAGTCTGTCAGATGGAAGGGAAGCGCTGTTGTGCCCATGGTGAAGACGTTGCTTGGCCGCACTGTTGAAGCAACGCCCAGAGAGAAACAGGCACCGTGGGCCTCCAGGCAGGGGCTGCGGGATCACAGCCAGAATGCCCCTGCGTCTCAGCTGAGAAGCTACCTCCCAGTTGGAGGCTCCATGCCGCCCTCCAGAAGAGCAAAGACGTGTGGAGTGTGTCTGGCCTTTCCTTGGGAGTGTGGTGCCCTTCCCTCTTCCCCAGGCACAGGAGAAACTGCCCCTGAGCCAAGACCTCTCCAAGGGCTTTTCCCTCAGGCTGAAGCAGATTTCGCAGGAAGCGGGCCTCGAGAGCTTCCTTCGTGGATGCAGAGGCAGCAGAGCGGCCTGCCTTTGCAAAGCTGCATTTGGCAGAGAGGAGCTCGCTTTGGCACTGGGAGGCTGTGAGATCTGCTCCAGGCACCGGGATTGCTGGGTTGGGGCCTGCATCTCGCTTCCACTTCCTGAGCTGCCAAAGACTTTGCTAGCTCACAGCCTCGCTAGCCATGAAGGAGCAGGCTGAGGGAGTGTGTCAGACATGACTCAGCACTTTCCTGGGCTTGCCTGTGGTTTTGCCTTTCCACTCCAACTAGGCCCCAGGACTCCTTGCACAGGAGGAGGAGCCCGGTTGTCTCCAAACGTCCTAGGGCTAGAGTAGAGCAGGGAGAACTCTGTCAGATGGAAGGGAAGAGCAGAAGGGTAGATGGGGCAGATGTTGCCTGGCCGCTCTGGTGAAGCCACGCACAGGGAGAAACAGGCACCATGGGCCTCCAGGCAGGGGATGCGAGATCCCAGCCAGAGTGCTTCTGCGTCTCAGCCGAGAAGCTTCCTGAGCGTTTGAGGTTGCCTGCAGCTCTCCAGAGGAGCAAAGACATGTGGGGTGTGTTTGGCCTTTCCCTGTGAGGGTGGTGCCCCTGCGGCAGCCCCAGGCCCAGGAGCAACGGCCCCAGAGGAAAGACCGTTCCCACTGAGATTCACTCAGGCTGAGAAGCAGATTTCGCAGGAAGCGGGATGAGAGAGCTTCCTTCGCCAATGCAGAGGCAGCCTAGCGGCCTGCGTCCGCACAGGTGGATTTGGCAGAGAGGCGTTCGCTTTGCCACTGGGAGACGCTGAGATGGGCTCCAAGCCCCGAGATTTCCGGGTGCGCGGCCTGCATCTCTCTTGCACTTTCCGAGCTTGGGAAGGCTTTCCTAGCTCACAGCGTTGCTTGCCTGAAAGGAGCAGGCTGAGGAAGTGTGTCCGACGTGACTCAGCCCCTTCCTAGGCGTCCCTGTGCTATTGCCTTTCAGTGCAATGGAAGGCGCAGGACTCCTTGGAAAGGAGGCTGGGCTCGGTTGTCTCCCCACTTCAGAGGTCTAGAGCAGAGCACTGAGAAGTCTGTCAGATGGAAGGGAAGCGCTGTTGTGCCCATGGTGAAGACGTTGCTTGGCCGCACTGTTGAAGCAACGCCCAGAGAGAAACAGGCACCGTGGGCCTCCAGGCAGGGGCTGCGGGATCACAGCCAGAATGCCCCTGCGTCTCAGCTGAGAAGCTACCTCCAGGTTGGAGGCTCCATGCCGCCCTCCAGAAGAGCAAAGACGTGTGGAGTGTGTCTGGCCTTTCCTTGGGAGTGTGGTGCCCTTCCCTCTTCCCCAGGCACAGGAGAAACTGCCCCTGAGCCAAGACCTCTCCAAGGGCTTTTCCCTCAGGCTGAAGCAGATTTCGCAGGAAGCGGGCCTCGAGAGCTTCCTTCGTGGATGCAGAGGCAGCAGAGCGGCCTGCCTTTGCAAAGCTGCATTTGGCAGAGAGGAGCTCGCTTTGGCACTGGGAGGCTGTGAGATCTGCTCCAGGCACCGGGATTGCTGGGTTGGGGCCTGCATCTCGCTTCCACTTCCTGAGCTGCCAAAGACTTTGCTAGCTCACAGCCTCGCTAGCCATGAAGGAGCAGGCTGAGGGAGTGTGTCAGACATGACTCAGCACTTTCCTGGGCTTGCCTGTGGTTTTGCCTTTCCACTCCAACTAGGCCCCAGGACTCCTTGCACGGGAGGAGGAGCCCGGTTGTCTCCAAACGTCCTAGGGCTAGAGTAGAGCAGGGAGAACTCTGTCAGATGGAAGGGAAGAGCAGAAGGGTAGATGGGGCAGATGTTGCCTGGCCGCTCTGGTGAAGCCACGCACAGGGAGAAACAGGCACCATGGGCCTCCAGGCAGGGGATGCGAGATCCCAGCCAGAGTGCTTCTGCGTCTCAGCCGAGAAGCTTCCTGAGCGTTTGAGGTTGCCTGCAGCTCTCCAGAGGAGCAAAGACATGTGGGGTGTGTTTGGCCTTTCCCTGTGAGGGTGGTGCCCCTGCGGCAGCCCCAGGCCCAGGAGCAACGGCCCCAGAGGAAAGACCGTTCCCACTGAGATTCACTCAGGCTGAGAAGCAGATTTCGCAGGAAGCGGGATGAGAGAGCTTCCTTCGACAATGCAGAGGCAGCCTAGCGGCCTGCGTCTGCACAGCTGGATTTGGCAGAGAGGCGTTCGCTTTGCCACTGGGAGACGCTGAGATGGGCTCCAAGCACCGAGATTTCCGGGTGCGCGGCCTGCATCTCTCTTGCACTTTCCGGGCTTGGGAAGGCTTTCCTAGCTCACAGCGTTGCTTCCCTGAAAGGAGCAGGCTGAGGAAGTGTGTCCGACGTGACTCAGCCCCTTCCTAGGCGTCCCTGTGCTATTGCCTTTCAGTGCAATGGAAGGCGCAGGACTCCTTGGAAAGGAGGCTGGGCTCGGTTGTCTCCCCACTTCAGAGGTCTAGAGCAGAGCACTGAGAAGTCTGTCAGATGGAAGGGAAGCGCTGTTGTGCCCATGGTGAAGACGTTGCTTGGCCGCACTGTTGAAGCAACGCCCAGAGAGAAACAGGCACCGTGGGCCTCCAGGCAGGGGCTGCGGGATCACAGCCAGAATGCCCCTGCGTCTCAGCTGAGAAGCTACCTCCCAGTTGGAGGCTCCATGCCGCCCTCCAGAAGAGCAAAGACGTGTGGAGTGTGTCTGGCCTTTCCTTGGGACTGTGGTGCCCTTCCCTCTTCCCCAGGCACAGGAGAAACTGCCCCTGAGCCAAGACCTCTCCAAGGGCTTTTCCCTCAGGCTGAAGCAGATTTCGCAGGAAGCGGGCCTCGAGAGCTTCCTTCGTGGATGCAGAGGCAGCAGAGCGGCCTGCCTTTGCAAAGCTGCATTTGGCAGAGAGGAGCTCGCTTTGGCACTGGGAGGCTGTGAGATCTGCTCCAGGCACCGGGATTGCTGGGTTGGGGCCTGCATCTCGCTTCCACTTCCTGAGCTGCCAAAGACTTTGCTAGCTCACAGCCTCGCTAGCCATGAAGGAGCAGGCTGAGGGAGTGTGTCAGACATGACTCAGCACTTTCCTGGGCTTGCCTGTGGTTTTGCCTTTCCACTCCAACTAGGCCCCAGGACTCCTTGCACGGGAGGAGGAGCCCGGTTGTCTCCAAACGTCCTAGGGCTAGAGTAGAGCAGGGAGAACTCTGTCAGATGGAAGGGAAGAGCAGAAGGGTAGATGGGGCAGATGTTGCCTGGCCGCTCTGGTGAAGCCACGCACAGGGAGAAACAGGCACCATGGGCCTCCAGGCAGGGGATGCGAGATCCCAGCCAGAGTGCTTCTGCGTCTCAGCCGAGAAGCTTCCTGAGCGTTTGAGGTTGCCTGCAGCTCTCCAGAGGAGCAAAGACATGTGGGGTGTGTTTGGCCTTTCCCTGTGAGGGTGGTGCCCCTGCGGCAGCCCCAGGCCCAGGAGCAACGGCCCCAGAGGAAAGACCGTTCCCACTGAGATTCACTCAGGCTGAGAAGCAGATTTTGCAGGAAGCGGGATGAGAGAGCTTCCTTCGACAATGCAGAGGCAGCCTAGCGGCCTGCGTCTGCACAGCTGGATTTGGCAGAGAGGCGTTCGCTTTGCCACTGGGAGACGCTGAGATGGGCTCCAAGCACCGAGATTTCCGGGTGCGCGGCCTGCATCTCTCTTGCACTTTCCGGGCTTGGGAAGGCTTTCCTAGCTCACAGCGTTGCTTCCCTGAAAGGAGCAGGCTGAGGAAGTGTGTCCGACGTGACTCAGCCCCTTCCTAGGCGTCCCTGTGCTATTGCCTTTCAGTGCAATGGAAGGCGCAGGACTCCTTGGAAAGGAGGCTGGGCTCGGTTGTCTCCCCACTTCAGAGGTCTAGAGCAGAGCAATGAGAAGTCTGTCAGATGGAAGGGAAGCGCTGTTGTGCCCATGGTGAAGACGTTGCTTGGCCGCACTGTTGAAGCAACGCCCAGAGAGAAACAGGCACCGTGGGCCTCCAGGCAGGGGCTGCGGGATCACAGCCAGAATGCCCCTGCGTCTCAGCTGAGAAGCTACCTCCCAGTTGGAGGCTCCATGCCGCCCTCTAGAAGAGCAAAGACGTGTGGAGTGTGTCTGGCCTTTCCTTGGGAGTGTGGTGCCCTTCCCTCTTCCCCAGGCACAGGAGAAACTGCCCCTGAGCCAAGACCTCTCCAAGGGCTTTTCCCTCAGGCTGAAGCAGATTTCGCAGGAAGCGGGCCTCGAGAGCTTCCTTCGTGGATGCAGAGGCAGCAGAGCGGCCTGCCTTTGCAAAGCTGCATTTGGCAGAGAGGAGCTCGCTTTGGCATTGGGAGGCTGTGAGATCTGCTCCAGGCACCGGGATTGCTGGGTTGGGGCCTGCATCTCGCTTCCACTTCCTGAGCTGCCAAAGACTTTGCTAGCTCACAGCCTCGCTAGCCATGAAGGAGCAGGCTGAGGGAGTGTGTCAGACATGACTCAGCACTTTCCTGGGCTTGCCTGTGGTTTTGCCTTTCCACTCCAACTAGGCCCCAGGACTCCTTGCACAGGAGGAGGAGCCCGGTTGTCTCCAAACGTCCTAGGGCTAGAGTAGAGCAGGAAGAACTCTGTCAGATGGAAGGGAAGAGCAGAAGGGTAGATGGGGCAGATGTTGCCTGGCCGCTCTGGTGAAGCCACGCACAGGGAGAAACAGGCACCATGGGCCTCCAGGCAGGGGATGCGAGATCCCAGCCAGAGTGCTTCTTCGTTTCAGCCGAGAAGCTTCCTGAGCCTTTGAGGTTGCCTGCAGCTCTCCAGAGGAGCAAAGACATGTGGGGTGTGTTTGGCCTTTCCCTGTGAGGGTGGTGCCCCTGCGGCAGCCCCAGGCCCAGGAGTAACGGCCCCAGAGGAAAGACCGTTCCCACTGAGATTCACTCAGGCTGAGAAGCAGATTTCGCAGGAAGCGGGATGAGAGAGCTTCCTTCGCCAATGCAGAGGCAGCCTAGCGGCCTGCGTCTGCACAGCTGGATTTGGCAGAGAGGCGTTCGCTTTGCCCCTGGGAGACGCTGAGATGGGCTCCAAGCACCGAGATTTCCGGGTGCGCGGCCTGCATCTCTCTTGCACTTTCCGAGCTTGGGAAGGCTTTCCTAGCTCACAGCGTTGCTTCCCTGAAAGGAGCAGGCTGAGGAAGTGTGTCCGACGTGACTCAGCCCCTTCCTAGGCGTCCCTGTGCTATTGCCTTTCAGTGCAATGGAAGGCGCAGGACTCCTTGGAAAGGAGGCTGGGCTCGGTTGTCTCCCCACTTCAGAGGTCTAGACCAGAGCACTGAGAAGTCTGTCAGATGGAGGGGAAGCGCTGTTGTGCCCATGGTGAAGACGTTGCTTGGCCGCACTGTTGAAGCAACGCCCAGAGAGAAACAGGCACCGTGGGCCTCCAGGCAGGGGCTGCGGGATCACAGCCAGAATGCCCCTGCGTCTCAGCTGAGAAGCTACCTCCCAGTTGGAGGCTCCATGCCGCCCTCCAGAAGAGCAAAGACGTGTGGAGTGTGTCTGGCCTTTCCTTGGGAGTGTGGTGCCCTTCCCTCTTCCCCAGGCACAGGAGAAACTGCCCCTGAGCCAAGACCTCTCCAAGGGCTTTTCCCTCAGGCTGAAGCAGATTTCGCAGGAAGCGGGCCTCGAGAGCTTCCTTCGTGGATGCAGAGGCAGCAGAGCGGCCTGCCTTTGCAAAGCTGCATTTGGCAGAGAGGAGCTCGCTTTGGCACTGGGAGGCTGTGAGATCTGCTCCAGGCACCGGGATTGCTGGGTTGGGCCTGCATCTCTCTTCCACTTCCTGAGCTGCCAAAGACTTTGCTAGCTCACAGCCTCGCTAGCCATGAAGGAGCAGGCTGAGGGAGTGTGTCAGACATGACTCAGCACTTTCCTGGGCTTGCCTGTGGTTTTGCCTTTCCACTCCAACTAGGCCCCAGGACTCCTTGCACAGGAGGAGGAGCCCGGTTGTTTACAAACGTCCTAGGGCTAGAATAGAGCAGGGAGAACTCTGTCAGATGGAAGGGAAGAGCAGAAGGGTAGATGGGGCAGATGTTGCCTGGCCGCTCTGGTGAAGCCACGCACAGGGAGAAACAGGCACCATGGGCCTCCAGGCAGGGGATGCGAGATCCCAGCCAGAGTGCTTCTGCGTCTCAGCCGAGAAGCTTCCTGAGCCTTTGAGGTTGCCTGCAGCTCTCCAGAGGAGCAAAGACATGTGGGGTGTGTTTGGCCTTTCCCTGTGAGGGTGGTGCCCCTGCGGCAGCCCCAGGCCCAGGAGCAACGGCCCCAGAGGAAAGACCGTTCCCACTGAGATTCACTCAGGCTGAGAAGCAGATTTCGCAGGAAGCGGGATGAGAGAGCTTCCTTCGCCAATGCAGAGGCAGCCTAGCGGCCTGCGTCCGCACAGCTGGATTTGGCAGAGAGGCGTTCGCTTTGCCACTGGGAGACGCTGAGATGGGCTCCAAGCCCCGAGATTTCCGGGTGCGCGGCCTGCATCTCTCTTGCACTTTCCGAGCTTGGGAAGGCTTTCCTAGCTCACAGCGTTGCTTCCCTGAAAGGAGCAGGCTGAGGAAGTGTGTCCGACGTGACTCAGCCCCTTCCTAGGCGTCCCTGTGCTATTGCCTTTCAGTGCAATGGAAGGCGCAGGACTCCTTGGAAAGGAGGCTGGGCTCGGTTGTCTCCCCACTTCAGAGGTCTAGAGCAGAGCACTGAGAAGTCTGTCAGATGGAAGGGAAGCGCTGTTGTGCCCATGGTGAAGACGTTGCTTGGCCACACTGTTGAAGCAACGCCCAGAGAGAAACAGGCACCGTGGGCCTCCAGGCAGGGGCTGCGGGATCACAGCCAGAATGCCCCTGCGTCTCAGCTGAGAAGCTACCTCCCAGTTGGAGGCTCCATGCCGCCCTCCAGAAGAGCAAAGACGTGTGGAGTGTGTCTGGCCTTTCCTTGGGAGTGTGGTGCCCTTCCCTCTTCCCCAGGCACAGGAGAAACTGCCCCTGAGCCAAGACCTCTCCAAGGGCTTTTCCCTCAGGCTGAAGCAGATTTCGCAGGAAGCGGGCCTCGAGAGCTTCCTTCGTGGATGCAGAGGCAGCAGAGCGGCCTGCCTTTGCAAAGCTGCATTTGGCAGAGAGGAGCTCGCTTTGGCACTGGGAGGCTGTGAGATCTGCTCCAGGCACCGGGATTGCTGGGTTGGGGCCTGCATCTCGCTTCCACTTCCTGAGCTGCCAAAGAATTTGCTAGCTCACAGCCTCGCTAGCCATGAAGGAGCAGGCTGAGGGAGTGTGTCAGACATGACTCAGCACTTTCCTGGGCTTGCCTGTGGTTTTGCCTTTCCACTCCAACTAGGCCCCAGGACTCCTTGCACAGGAGGAGGAGCCCGGTTGTCTCCAAACGTCCTAGGGCTAGAGTAGAGCAGGGAGAACTCTGTCAGATGGAAGGGAAGAGCAGAAGGGTAGATGGGGCAGATGTTGCCTGGCCGCTCTGGTGAAGCCACGCACAGGGAGAAACAGGCACCATGGGCCTCCAGGCAGGGGATGCGAGATCCCAGCCAGAGTGCTTCTGCGTCTCAGCCGAGAAGCTTCCTGAGCGTTTGAGGTTGCCTGCAGCTCTCCAGAGGAGCAAAGACATGTGGGGTGTGTTTGGCCTTTCCCTGTGAGGGTGGGGCCCTTGCGGCAGCCCCAGGCCCAGGAGCAACGGCCCCAGAGGAAAGACCGTTCCCACTGAGATTCACTCAGGCTGAGAAGCAGATTTCGCAGGAAGCGGGATGAGAGAGCTTCCTTCGCCAATGCAGAGGCAGCCTAGCGGCCTGCGTCTGCACAGCTGGATTTGGCAGAGAGGCGTTCGCTTTGCCCCTGGGAGACGCTGAGATGGGCTCCAAGCACCGAGATTTCCGGGTGCGCGGCCTGCATCTCTCTTGCACTTTCCGAGCTTGGGAAGGCTTTCCTAGCTCACAGCGTTGCTTCCCTGAAAGGAGCAGGCTGAGGAAGTGTGTCCGACGTGACTCAGCCCCTTCCTAGGCGTCCCTGTGCTATTGCCTTTCAGTGCAATGGAAGGCGCAGGACTCCTTGGAAAGGAGGCTGGGCTCGGTTGTCTCCCCACTTCAGAGGTCTAGAGCAGAGCACTGAGAAGTCTGTCAGATGGAAGGGAAGCGCTGTTGTGCCCATGGTGAAGACGTTGCTTGGCCGCACTGTTGAAGCAACGCCCAGAGAGAAACAGGCACCGTGGGCCTCCAGGCAGGGGCTGCGGGATCACAGCCAGAATGCCCCTGCGTCTCAGCTGAGAAGCTACCTCCCAGTTGGAGGCTCCATGCCGCCCTCCAGAAGAGCAAAGACGTGTGGAGTGTGTCTGGCCTTTCCTTGGGAGTGTGGTGCCCTTCCCTCTTCCCCAGGCACAGGAGAAACTGCCCCTGAGCCAAGACCTCTCCAAGGGCTTTTCCCTCAGGCTGAAGCAGATTTCGCAGGAAGCGGGCCTCGAGAGCTTCCTTCGTGGATGCAGAGGCAGCAGAGCGGCCTGCCTTTGCAAAGCTGCATTTGGCAGAGAGGAGCTCGCTTTGGCACTGGGAGGCTGTGAGATCTGCTCCAGGCACCGGGATTGCTGGGTTGGGGCCTGCATCTCGCTTCGACTTCCTGAGCTGCCAAAGACTTTGCTAGCTCACAGCCTCGCTAGCCATGAAGGAGCAGGCTGAGGGAGTGTGTCAGACATGACTCAGCACTTTCCTGGGCTTGCCTGTGGTTTTGCCTTTCCACTCCAACTAGGCCCCAGGACTCCTTGCACAGGAGGAGGAGCCCGGTTGTCTCCAAACGTCCTAGGGCTAGAGTAGAGCAGGGAGAACTCTGTCAGATGGAAGGGAAGAGCAGAAGGGTAGATGGGGCAGATGTTGCCTGGCCGCTCTGGTGAAGCCACGCACAGGGAGAAACAGGCACCATGGGCCTCCAGGCAGGGGATGCGAGATCCCAGCCAGAGTGCTTCTGCGTCTCAGCCGAGAAGCTTCCTGAGCGTTTGAGGTTGCCTGCAGCTCTCCAGAGGAGCAAAGACATGTGGGGTGTGTTTGGCCTTTCCCTGTGAGGGTGGTGCCCCTGCGGCAGCCCCAGGCCCAGGAGCAACGGCCCCAGAGGAAAGACCGTTCCCACTGAGATTCACTCAGGCTGAGAAGCAGATTTCGCAGGAAGCGGGATGAGAGAGCTTCCTTCGCCAATGCAGAGGCAGCCTAGCGGCCTGCGTCCGCACAGCTGGATTTGGCAGAGAGGCGTTCGCTTTGCCACTGGGAGACGCTGAGATGGGCTCCAAGCCCCGAGATTTCCGGGTGCGCGGCCTGCATCTCTCTTGCACTTTCCGAGCTTGGGAAGGCTTTCCTAGCTCACAGCGTTGCTTCCCTGAAAGGAGCAGGCTGAGGAAGTGTGTCCGACGTGACTCAGCCCCTTCCTAGGCGTCCCTGTGCTATTGCCTTTCAGTGCAATGGAAGGCGCAGGACTCCTTGGAAAGGAGGCTGGGCTCGGTTGTCTCCCCACTTCAGAGGTCTAGAGCAGAGCACTGAGAAGTCTGTCAGATGGAAGGGAAGCGCTGTTGTGCCCATGGTGAAGACGTTGCTTGGCCGCACTGTTGAAGCAACGCCCAGAGAGAAACAGGCACCGTGGGCCTCCAGGCAGGGGCTGCGGGATCACAGCCAGAATGCCCCTGCGTCTCAGCTGAGAAGCTACCTCCCAGTTGGAGGCTCCATGCCGCCCTCCAGAAGAGCAAAGACGTGTGGAGTGTGTCTGGCCTTTCCTTGGGACTGTGGTGCCCTTCCCTCTTCCCCAGGCACAGGAGAAACTGCCCCTGAGCCAAGACCTCTCCAAGGGCTTTTCCCTCAGGCTGAAGCAGATTTCGCAGGAAGCGGGCCTCGAGAGCTTCCTTCGTGGATGCAGAGGCAGCAGAGCGGCCTGACTTTGCAAAGCTGCATTTGGCAGAGAGGAGCTCGCTTTGGCACTGGGAGGCTGTGAGATCTGCTCCAGGCACCGGGATTGCTGGGTTGGGGCCTGCATCTCGCTTCCACTTCCTGAGCTGCCAAAGACTTTGCTAGCTCACAGCCTCGCTAGCCATGAAGGAGCAGGCTGAGGGAGTGTGTCAGACATGACTCAGCACTTTCCTGGGCTTGCCTGTGGTTTTGCCTTTCCACTCCAACTAGGCCCCAGGACTCCTTGCACAGGAGGAGGAGCCCGGTTGTCTCCAAACGTCCTAGGGCTAGAGTAGAGCAGGGAGAACTCTGTCAGATGGAAGGGAAGAGCAGAAGGGTAGATGGGGCAGATGTTGCCTGGCCGCTCTGGTGAAGCCACGCACAGGGAGAAACAGGCACCATGGGCCTCCAGGCAGGGGGTGCGAGATCCCAGCCAGAGTGCTTCTGCGTCTCAGCCGAGAAGCTTCCTGAGCGTTTGAGGTTGCCTGCAGCTCTCCAGAGGAGCAAAGACATGTGGGGTGTGTTTGGCCTTTCCCTGTGAGGGTGGTGCCCCTGCGGCAGCCCCAGGCCCAGGAGCAACGGCCCCAGAGGAAAGACCGTTCCCACTGAGATTCACTCAGGCTGAGAAGCAGATTTCGCAGGAAGCATGATGAGAGAGCTTCCTTCGCCAATGCAGAGGCAGCCTAGCGGCCTTCGTCCGCACAGCTGGTTTGGCAGAGAGGCGTTCGCTTTGCCACTGGGAGACGCTGAGATGGGCTCCAAGCACCGAGATTTCCAGGTGCGCGGCCTGCATCTCTCTTGCACTTTCCGAGCTTGGGAAGGCTTTCCTAGCTCACAGCGTTGCTTCCCTGAAAGGAGCAGGCTGAGGAAGTGTGTCCGACGTGACTCAGCCCCTTCCTAGGCTTCCCTGTGCTATTGCCTTTCAGTGCAATGGAAGGCGCAGGACTCCTTGGAAAGGAGGCTGGGCTCGGTTGTCTCCCCACTTCAGAGGTCTAGAGCAGAGCACTGAGAAGTCTGTCAGATGGAAGGGAAGCGCTGTTGTGCCCATGGTGAAGACGTTGCTTGGCCGCACTGTTGAAGCAACGCCCAGAGAGAAACAGGCACCGTGGGCCTCCAGGCAGGGGCTGCGGGATCACAGCCAGAATGCCCCTGCGTCTCAGCTGAGAAGCTACCTCCCAGTTGGAGGCTCCATGCCGCCCTCCAGAAGAGCAAAGACGTGTGGAGTGTGTCTGGCCTTTCCTTGGGAGTGTGGTGCCCTTCCCTCTTCCCCAGGCACAGGAGAAACTGCCCCTGAGCCAAGACCTCTCCAAGGGCTTTTCCCTCAGGCTGAAGCAGATTTCGCAGGAAGCGGGCCTCGAGAGCTTCCTTCGTGGATGCAGAGGCAGCAGAGCGGCCTGCCTTTGCAAAGCTGCATTTGGCAGAGAGGAGCTCGCTTTGGCACTGGGAGGCTGTGAGATCTGCTCCAGGCACCGGGATTGCTGGGTTGGGGCCTGCATCTCGCTTCCACTTCCTGAGCTGCCAAAGACTTTGCTAGCTCACAGCCTCGCTAGCCATGAAGGAGCAGGCTGAGGGAGTGTGTCAGACATGACTCAGCACTTTCCTGGGCTTGCCTGTGGTTTTGCCTTTCCACTCCAACTAGGCCCCAGGACTCCTTGCACAGGAGGAGGAGCCCGGTTGTCTCCAAACGTCCTAGGGCTAGAGTAGAGCAGGGAGAACTCTGTCAGATGGAAGGGAAGAGCAGAAGGGTAGATGGGGCAGATGTTGCCTGGCCGCTCTGGTGAAGCCACGCACAGGGAGAAACAGGCACCATGGGCCTCCAGGCAGGGGATGCGAGATCCCAGCCAGAGTGCTTCTGCGTCTCAGCCGAGAAGCTTCCTGAGCGTTTGAGGTTGCCTGCAGCTCTCCAGAGGAGCAAAGACATGTGGGGTGTGTTTGGCCTTTCCCTGTGTGGGTGGTGCCCCTGCGGCAGCCCCAGGCCCAGGAGCAACGGCCCCAGAGGAAAGACCGTTCCCACTGAGATTCACTCAGGCTGAGAAGCAGATTTCGCAGGAAGCGGGATGAGAGAGCTTCCTTCGCCAATGCAGAGGCAGCCTAGCGGCCTGCGTCTGCACAGCTGGATTTGGCAGAGAGGCGTTCGCTTTGCAACTGGGAGACTCTGAGATGGGCTCCAAGCCCCGAGATTTCCGGGTGCGCGGCCTGCATCTCTCTTGCACTTTCCGAGCTTGGGAAGGCTTTCCTAGCTCACAGCGTTGCTTCCCTGAAAGGAGCAGGCTGAGGAAGTGTGTCCGACGTGACTCAGCCCCTTCCTAGGCGTCCCTGTGCTATTGCCTTTCAGTGCAATGGAAGGCGCAGGACTCCTTGGAAAGGAGGCTGGGCTCGGTTGTCTCCCCACTTCAGAGGTCTAGAGCAGAGCACTGAGAAGTCTGTCAGATGGAAGGGAAGCGCTGTTGTGCCCATGGTGAAGACGTTGCTTGGCCGCACTGTTGAAGCAACGCCCAGAGAGAAACAGGCACCGTGGGCCTCCAGGCAGGGGCTGCGGGATCACAGCCAGAATGCCCCTGCGTCTCAGCTGAGAAGCTACCTCCCAGTTGGAGGCTCCATGCCGCCCTCCAGAAGAGCAAAGACGTGTGGAGTGTGTCTGGCCTTTCCTTGGGACTGTGGTGCCCTTCCCTCTTCCCCAGGCACAGGAGAAACTGCCCCTGAGCCAAGACCTCTCCAAGGGCTTTTCCCTCAGGCTGAAGCAGATTTCGCAGGAAGCGGGCCTCGAGAGCTTCCTTCGTGGATGCAGAGGCAGCAGAGCGGCCTGCCTTTGCAAAGCTGCATTTGGCAGAGAGGAGCTCGCTTTGGCACTGGGAGGCTGTGAGATCTGCTCCAGGCACCGGGATTGCTGGGTTGGGGCCTGCATCTCGCTTCTACTTCCTGAGCTGCCAAAGATTTTGCTAGCTCACAGCCTCGCTAGCCATGAAGGAGCAGGCTGAGGGAGTGTGTCAGACATGACTCAGCACTTTCCTGGGCTTGCCTGTGGTTTTGCCTTTCCACTCCAACTAGGCCCCAGGACTCCTTGCACAGGAGGAGGAGCCCGGTTGTCTCCAAACGTCCTAGGGCTAGAGTAGAGCAGGGAGAACTCTGTCAGATGGAAGGGAAGAGCAGAAGGGTAGATGGGGCAGATGTTGCCTGGCCGCTCTGGTGAAGCCACGCACAGGGAGAAACAGGCACCATGGGCCTCCAGGCAGGGGATGCGAGATCCCAGCCAGAGTGCTTCTGCGTCTCAGCCGAGAAGCTTCCTGAGCGTTTGAGGTTGCCTGCAGCTCTCCAGAGGAGCAAAGACATGTGGGGTGTGTTTGGCCTTTCCCTGTGAGGGTGGTGCCCCTGCGGCAGCCCCAGGCCCAGGAGCAACGGCCCCAGAGGAAAGACCGTTCCCACTGAGATTCACTCAGGCTGAGAAGCAGATTTCGCAGGAAGCGGGATGAGAGAGCTTCCTTCGCCAATGCAGAGGCAGCCTAGCGGCCTGCGTCTGCACAGCTGGATTTGGCAGAGAGGCGTTCGCTTTGCCACTGGGAGACGCTGAGATGGGCTCCAAGCACCGAGATTTCCGGGTGCGCGGCCTGCATCTCTCTTGCACTTTCCGAGCTTGGGAAGGCTTTCCTAGCTCACAGCGTTGCTTCCCTGAAAGGAGCAGGCTGAGGAAGTGTGTCCGACGTGACTCAGCCCCTTCCTAGGCGTCCCTGTGCTATTGCCTTTCAGTGCAATGGAAGGCGCAGGACTCCTTGGAAAGGAGGCTGGGCTCGGTTGTCTCCCCACTTCAGAGGTCTAGAGCAGAGCACTGAGAAGTCTGTCAGATGGAAGGGAAGCGCTGTTGTGCCCATGGTGAAGACGTTGCTTGGCCGCACTGTTGAAGCAACGCCCAGAGAGAAACAGGCACCGTGGGCCTCCAGGCAGGGGCTGCGGGATCACAGCCAGAATGCCCCTGCGTCTCAGCTGAGAAGCTACCTCCCAGTTGGAGGCTCCATGCCGCCCTCCAGAAGAGCAAAGACGTGTGGAGTGTGTCTGGCCTTTCCTTGGGAGTGTGGTGCCCTTCCCTCTTCCCCAGGCACAGGAGAAACTGCCCCTGAGCCAAGACCTCTCCAAGGGCTTTTCCCTCAGGCTGAAGCAGATTTCGCAGGAAGCGGGCCTCGAGAGCTTCCTTCGTGGATGCAGAGGCAGCAGAGCGGCCTGCCTTTGCAAAGCTGCATTTGGCAGAGAGGAGCTCGCTTTGGCACTGGGAGGCTGTGAGATCTGCTCCAGGCACCGGGATTGCTGGGTTGGGGCCTGCATCTCGCTTCCACTTCCTGAGCTGCCAAAGACTTTGCTAGCTCACAGCCTCGCTAGCCATGAAGGAGCAGGCTGAGGGAGTGTGTCAGACATGACTCAGCACTTTCCTGGGCTTGCCTGTGGTTTTGCCTTTCCACTCCAACTAGGCCCCAGGACTCCTTGCACAGGAGGAGGAGCCCGGTTGTCTCCAAACGTCCTAGGGCTAGAGTAGAGCAGGGAGAACTCTGTCAGATGGAAGGGAAGAGCAGAAGGGTAGATGGGGCAGATGTTGCCTGGCCGCTCTGGCGAAGCCACGCACAGGGAGAAACAGGCACCATGGGCCTCCAGGCAGGGGATGCGAGATCCCAGCCAGAGTGCTTCTGCGTCTCAGCCGAGAAGCTTCCTGAGCGTTTGAGGTTGCCTGCAGCTCTCCAGAGGAGCAAAGACATGTGGGGTGTGTTTGGCCTTTCCCTGTGAGGGTGGTGCCCCTGCGGCAGCCCCAGGCCCAGGAGCAACGGCCCCAGAGAAAAGACCGTTCCCACTGAGATTCACTCAGGCTGAGAAGCAGATTTCGCAGGAAGCGGGATGAGAGAGCTTCCTTCGCCAATGCAGAGGCAGCCTAGCGGCCTGCGTCTGCACAGCTGGATTTGGCAGAGAGGCGTTCGCTTTGCCACTGGGAGACGCTGAGATGGGCTCCAAGCACCGAGATTTCCGGGTGCGCGGCCTGCATCTCTCTTGCACTTTCCGAGCTTGGGAAGGCTTTCCTAGCTCACAGCGTTGCTTCCCTGAAAGGAGCAGGCTGAGGAAGTGTGTCCGACGTGACTCAGCCCCTTCCTAGGCGTCCCTGTGCTATTGCCTTTCAGTGCAATGGAAGGCGCAGGACTCCTTGGAAAGGAGGCTGGGCTCGGTTGTCTCCCCACTTCAGAGGTCTAGAGCAGAGCACTGAGAAGTCTGTCAGATGGAAGGGAAACGCTCTTGTGCCCATGGTGAAGACGTTGCTTGGCCGCACTGTTGAAGCAACGCCCAGAGAGAAACAGGCACCGTGGGCCTCCAGGCAGGGGCTGCGGGATCACAGCCAGAATGCCCCTGCGTCTCAGCTGAGAAGCTACCTCCCAGTTGGAGGCTCCATGCCGCCCTCCAGAAGAGCAAAGACGTGTGGAGTGTGTCTGGCCTTTCCTTGGGAGTGTGGTGCCCTTCCCTCTTCCCCAGGCACAGGAGAAACTGCCCCTGAGCCAAGACCTCTCCAAGGGCTTTTCCCTCAGGCTGAAGCAGATTTCGCAGGAAGCGGGCCTCGAGAGCTTCCTTCGTGGATGCAGAGGCAGCAGAGCGGCCTGCCTTTGCAAAGCTGCATTTGGCAGAGAGGAGCTCGCTTTGGCACTGGGAGGCTGTGAGATCTGCTCCAGGCACCGGGATTGCTGGGTTGGGGCCTGCATCTCGCTTCCACTTCCTGAGCTGCCAAAGACTTTGCTAGCTCACAGCCTCGCTAGCCATGAAGGAGCAGGCTGAGGGAGTGTGTCAGACATGACTCAGCACTTTCCTGGGCTTGCCTGTGGTTTTGCCTTTCCACTCCAACTAGGCCCCAGGACTCCTTGCACAGGAGGAGGAGCCCGGTTGTCTCCAAACTTCCTAGGGCTAGAGTAGAGCAGGGAGAACTCTGTCAGATGGAAGGGAAGAGCAGAAGGGTAGATGGGGCAGATGTTGCCTGGCCGCTCTGGTGAAGCCACGCACAGGGAGAAACAGGCACCATGGGCCTCCAGGCAGGGGATGCGAGATCCCAGCCAGAGTGCTTCTGCGTCTCAGCCGAGAAGCTTCCTGAGCGTTTGAGGTTGCCTGCAGCTCTCCAGAGGAGCAAAGACATGTGGGGTGTGTTTGGCCTTTCCCTGTGAGGGTGGTGCCCCTGCGGCAGCCCCAGGCCCAGGAGCAACGGCCCCAGTGGAAAGACCGTTCCCACTGAGATTCACTCAGGCTGAGAAGCAGATTTCGCAGGAAGCGGGATGAGAGAGCTTCCTTCGCCAATGCAGAGGCAGCCTAGCGGCCTGCGTCTGCACAGCTGGATTTGGCAGAGAGGCGTTCGCTTTGCCACTGGGAGACGCTGAGATGGGCTCCAAGCACCGAGATTTCCGGGTGCGCGGCCTGCATCTCTCTTGCACTTTCCGAGCTTGGGAAGGCTTTCCTAGCTCACAGCGTTGCTTCCCTGAAAGGAGCAGGCTGAGGAAGTGTGTCCGACGTGACTCAGCCCCTTCCTAGGCGTCCCTGTGCTATTGCCTTTCAGTGCAATGGAAGGCGCAGGACTCCTTGGAAAGGAGGCTGGGCTCGGTTGTCTCCCCACTTCAGAGGTCTAGAGCAGAGCACTGAGAAGTCTGTCAGATGGAAGGGAAGCGCTGTTGTGCCCATGGTGAAGACGTTGCTTGGCCGCACTGTTGAAGCAACGCCCAGAGAGAAACAGGCACCGTGGGCCTCCAGGCAGGGGCTGCGGGATCACAGCCAGAATGCCCCTGCGTCTCAGCTGAGAAGCTACCTCCCAGTTGGAGGCTCCATGCCGCCCTCCAGAAGAGCAAAGACGTGTGGAGTGTGTCTGGCCTTTCCTTGGGAGTGTGGTGCCCTTCCCTCTTCCCCAGGCACAGGAGAAACTGCCCCTGAGCCAAGACCTCTCCAAGGGCTTTTCCCTCAGGCTGAAGCAGATTTCGCAGGAAGCGGGCCTCGAGAGCTTCCTTCGTGGATGCAGAGGCAGCAGAGCGGCCTGCCTTTGCAAAGCTGCATTTGGCAGAGAGGAGCTCGCTTTGGCACTGGGAGGCTGTGAGATCTGCTCCAGGCACCGGGATTGCTGGGTTGGGGCCTGCATCTCGCTTCCACTTCCTGAGTTGCCAAAGACTTTGCTAGCTCACAGCCTCGCTAGCCATGAAGGAGCAGGCTGAGGGAGTGTGTCAGACATGACTCAGCACTTTCCTGGGCTTGCCTGTGGTTTTGCCTTTCCACTCCAACTAGGCCCCAGGACTCCTTGCACAGGAGGAGGAGCCCGGTTGTCTCCAAACGTCCTAGGGCTAGAGTAGAGCAGGGAGAACTCTGTCAGATGGAAGGGAAGAGCAGAAGGGTAGATGGGGCAGATGTTGCCTGGCCGCTCTGGCGAAGCCACCCACAGGGAGAAACAGGCACCATGGGCCTCCAGGCAGGGGATGCGAGATCCCAGCCAGAGTGCTTCTGCGTCTCAGCCGAGAAGCTTCCTGAGCGTTTGAGGTTGCCTGCAGCTCTCCAGAGGAGCAAAGACATGTGGGGTGTGTTTGGCCTTTCCCTGTGAGGGTGGTGCCCCTGCGGCAGCCCCAGGCCCAGGAGCAACGGCCCCAGAGAAAAGACCGTTCCCACTGAGATTCACTCAGGCTGAGAAGCAGATTTCGCAGGAAGCGGGATGAGAGAGCTTCCTTCGCCAATGCAGAGGCAGCCTAGCGGCCTGCGTCTGCACAGCTGGATTTGGCAGAGAGGCGTTCGCTTTGCCACTGGGAGACGCTGAGATGGGCTCCAAGCACCGAGATTTCCGGGTGCGCGGCCTGCATCTCTCTTGCACTTTCCGAGCTTGGGAAGGCTTTCCTAGCTCACAGCGTTGCTTCCCTGAAAGGAG
Organism: Moschus berezovskii; assembly: GCF_049115385.1. Classification (NCBI taxonomy): domain Eukaryota; kingdom Metazoa; phylum Chordata; class Mammalia; order Artiodactyla; family Moschidae; genus Moschus; species Moschus berezovskii. The sequence goes on from NC_142476.1 coordinate 447,453, forward strand.
CAGGCTGAGGAAGTGTGTCCGACGTGACTCAGCCCCTTCCTAGGCGTCCCTGTGCTATTGCCTTTCAGTGCAATGGAAGGCGCAGGACTCCTTGGAAAGGAGGCTGGGCTCGGTTGTCTCCCCACTTCAGAGGTCTAGAGCAGAGCACTGAGAAGTCTGTCAGATGGAAGGGAAACGCTCTTGTGCCCATGGTGAAGACGTTGCTTGGCCGCACTGTTGAAGCAACGCCCAGAGAGAAACAGGCACCGTGGGCCTCCAGGCAGGGGCTGCGGGATCACAGCCAGAATGCCCCTGCGTCTCAGCTGAGAAGCTACCTCCCAGTTGGAGGCTCCATGCCGCCCTCCAGAAGAGCAAAGACGTGTGGAGTGTGTCTGGCCTTTCCTTGGGAGTGTGGTGCCCTTCCCTCTTCCCCAGGCACAGGAGAAACTGCCCCTGAGCCAAGACCTCTCCAAGGGCTTTTCCCTCAGGCTGAAGCAGATTTCGCAGGAAGCGGGCCTCGAGAGCTTCCTTCGTGGATGCAGAGGCAGCAGAGCGGCCTGCCTTTGCAAAGCTGCATTTGGCAGAGAGGAGCTCGCTTTGGCACTGGGAGGCTGTGAGATCTGCTCCAGGCACCGGGATTGCTGGGTTGGGGCCTGCATCTCGCTTCCACTTCCTGAGCTGCCAAAGACTTTGCTAGCTCACAGCCTCGCTAGCCATGAAGGAGCAGGCTGAGGGAGTGTGTCAGACATGACTCAGCACTTTCCTGGGCTTGCCTGTGGTTTTGCCTTTCCACTCCAACTAGGCCCCAGGACTCCTTGCACAGGAGGAGGAGCCCGGTTGTCTCCAAACTTCCTAGGGCTAGAGTAGAGCAGGGAGAACTCTGTCAGATGGAAGGGAAGAGCAGAAGGGTAGATGGGGCAGATGTTGCCTGGCCGCTCTGGTGAAGCCACGCACAGGGAGAAACAGGCACCATGGGCCTCCAGGCAGGGGATGCGAGATCCCAGCCAGAGTGCTTCTGCGTCTCAGCCGAGAAGCTTCCTGAGCGTTTGAGGTTGCCTGCAGCTCTCCAGAGGAGCAAAGACATGTGGGGTGTGTTTGTCCTTTCCCTGTGAGGGTGGTGCCCCTGCGGCAGCCCCAGGCCCAGGAGCAACGGCCCCAGAGGAAAGACCGTTCCCACTGAGATTCACTCAGGCTGAGAAGCAGATTTCGCAGGAAGCGGGATGAGAGAGCTTCCTTCGCCAATGCAGAGGCAGCCTAGCGGCCTGCGTCTGCACAGCTGGATTTGGCAGAGAGGCGTTCGCTTTGCCACTGGGAGACGCTGAGATGGGCTCCAAGCACCGAGATTTCCGGGTGCGCGGCCTGCATCTCTCTTGCACTTTCCGAGCTTGGGAAGGCTTTCCTAGCTCACAGCGTTGCTTCCCTGAAAGGAGCAGGCTGAGGAAGTGTGTCCGACGTGACTCAGCCCTTCCTAGGCGTCCCTGTGCTATTGCCTTTCAGTGCAATGGAAGGCGCAGGACTCCTTGGAAAGGAGGCTGGGCTCGGTTGTCTCCCCACTTCAGAGGTCTAGAGCAGAGCACTGAGAAGTCTGTCAGATGGAAGGGAAGCGCTGTTGTGCCCATGGTGAAGACGTTGCTTGGCCGCACTGTTGAAGCAACGCCCAGAGAGAAACAGGCACCGTGGGCCTCCAGGCAGGGGCTGCGGGATCACAGCCAGAATGCCCCTGCGTCTCAGCTGAGAAGCTACCTCCCAGTTGGAGGCTCCATGCCGCCCTCCAGAAGAGCAAAGACGTGTGGAGTGTGTCTGGCCTTTCCTTGGGAGTGTGGTGCCCTTCCCTCTTCCCCAGGCACAGGAGAAACTGCCCCTGAGCCAAGACCTCTCCAAGGGCTTTTCCCTCAGGCTGAAGCAGATTTCGCAGGAAGCGGGCCTCGAGAGCTTCCTTCGTGGATGCAGAGGCAGCAGAGCGGCCTGCCTTTGCAAAGCTGCATTTGGCAGAGAGGAGCTCGCTTTGGCACTGGGAGGCTGTGAGATCTGCTCTAGGCACCGGGATTGCTGGGTTGGGGCCTGCATCTCGCTTCCACTTCCTGAGCTGCCAAAGACTTTGCTAGCTCACAGCCTCGCTAGCCATGAAGGAGCAGGCTGAGGGAGTGTGTCAGACATGACTCAGCACTTTCCTGGGCTTGCCTGTGGTTTTGCCTTTCCACTCCAACTAGGCCCCAGGACTCCTTGGACAGGAGGAGGAGCCCGGTTGTCTCCAAACGTCATAGGGCTAGAGTAGAGCAGGGAGAACTCTGTCAGATGGAAGGGAAGAGCAGAAGGGTAGATGGGGCAGATGTTGCCTGGCCGCTCTGGTGAAGCCACGCACAGGGAGAAACAGGCACCATGGGCCTCCAGACAGGGGGTGCGAGATCCCCGCCAGAGTGCTTCTGCGTCTCAGCCGAGAAGCTTCCTGAGCGTTTGAGGTTGCCTGCAGCTCTCCAGAGAAGCAAAGTCATGTGGGGTGTGTTTGGCCTTTCCCTGTGAGGGTGGTGCCCCTGCGGCAGCCCCAGGCCCAGGAGCAACGGCCCCAGAGGAAAGACCGTTCCCACTGAGATTCACTCAGGCTGAGAAGCAGATTTCGCAGGAAGCGGGATGAGAGAGCTTCCTTCGCCAATGCAGAGGCAGCCTAGCGGCCTGCGTCCGCACAGCTGGATTTGGCAGAGAGGCGTTCGCTTTGCCACTGGGAGACGCTGAGATGGGCTCCAAGCCCCGAGATTTCCGGGTGCGCGGCCTGCATCTCTCTTGCACTTTCCGAGCTTGGGAAGGCTTTCCTAGCTCACAGCGTTGCTTCCCTGAAAGGAGCAGGCTGAGGAAGTGTGTCCGACGTGACTCCGCCCCTTCCTAGGCGTCCCTGTGCTATTGCCTTTCAGTGCAATGGAAGGCGCAGGACTCCTTGGAAAGGAGGCTGGGCTCGGTTGTCTCCCCACTTCAGAGGTCTAGAACAGAGCACTGAGAAGTCTGTCAGATGGAAGGGAAGCGCTGTTGTGCCCATGGTGAAGACGTTGCTTTGCCGCACTGTTGAAGCAACGCCCAGAGAGAAACAGGCACCGTGGGCCTCCAGGCAGGGGCTGCGGGATCACAGCCAGAATGCCCCTGCGTCTCAGCTGAGAAGCTACCTCCCAGTTGGAGGCTCCATGCCGCCCTCCAGAAGAGCAAAGACGTGTGGAGTGTGTCTGGCCTTTCCTTGGGAGTGTGGTGCCCTTCCCTCTTCCCCAGGCACAGGAGAAACTGCCCCTGAGCCAAGACCTCTCCAAGGGCTTTTCCCTCAGGCTGAAGCAGATTTCGCAGGAAGCGGGCCTCGAGAGCTTCCTTCGTGGATGCAGAGGCAGCAGAGCGGCCTGCCTTTGCAAAGCTGCATTTGGCAGAGAGGAGCTCGCTTTGGCACTGGGAGGCTGTGAGATCTGCTCCAGGCACCGGGATTGCTGGGTTGGGGCCTGCATCTCGCTTCCACTTCCTGAGCTGCCAAAGACTTTGCTAGCTCACAGCCTCGCTAGCCAAGAAGGAGCAGGCTGAGGGAGTGTGTCAGACATGACTCAGCACTTTCCTGGGCTTGCCTGTGGTTTTGCCTTTCCACTCCAACTAGGCCCCAGGACTCCTTGCACAGGAGGAGGAGCCCGGTTGTCTCCAAACGTCCTAGGGCTAGAGTAGAGCAGGGAGAACTCTGTCAGATGGAAGGGAAGAGCAGAAGGGTAGATGGGACAGATGTTGCCTGGCCGCTCTGGTGAAGCCACGCACAGGGAGAAACAGGCACCATGGGCCTCCAGGCAGGGGATGCGAGATCCCAGCCAGAGTGCTTCTGCGTCTCAGCCGAGAAGCTTCCTGAGCCTTTGAGGTTGCCTGCAGCTCTCCAGAGGAGCAAAGACATGTGGGGTGTGTTTGGCCTTTCCCTGTGAGGGTGGTGCCCCTGCGGCAGCCCCAGGCCCAGGAGCAACGGCCCCAGAGGAAAGACCGTTCCCACTGAGATTCACTCAGGCTGAGAAGCAGATTTCGCAGGAAGCGGGATGAGAGAGCTTCCTTCGCCAATGCAGAGGCAGCCTAGCGGCCTGCGTCTGCACAGCTGGATTTGGCAGAGAGGCGTTCGCTTTGCCCCTGGGAGACGCTGAGATGGGCTCCAAGCCCCGAGATTTCCGGGTGAGCGGCCTGCATCTCTCTTGCACTTTCCGAGCTTGGGAAGGCTTTCCTAGCTCACAGCGTTGCTTCCCTGAAAGGAGCAGCCTGAGGAAGTGTGTCCGACGTGACTCAGCCCCTTCCTAGGCGTCCCTGTACTATTGCCTTTCAGTGCAATGGAAGGCGCAGGACTCCTTGGAAAGGAGGCTGGGCTCGGTTGTCTCCCCACTTCAGAGGTCTAGAGCAGAGCACTGAGAAGTCTGTCAGATGGAAGGGAAGCGCTGTTGTGCCCATGGTGAAGACGTTGCTTGGCCGCACTGTTGAAGCAACGCCCAGAGAGAAACAGGCACCGTGGGCCTCCAGGCAGGGGCTGCGGGATCACAGCCAGAATGCCCCTGCGTCTCAGCTGAGAAGCTACCTCCCAGTTGGAGGCTCCATGCCGCCCTCCAGAAGAGCAAAGACGTGTGGAGTGTGTCTGGCCTTTCCTTGGGAGTGTGGTGCCCTTCCCTCTTCCCCAGGCACAGGAGAAACTGCCCCTGAGCCAAGACCTCTCCAAGGGCTTTTCCTCAGGCTGAAGCAGATTTTGCAGGAAGCGGGCCTCGAGAGCTTCCTTCGTGGATGCAGAGGCAGCAGAGCGGCCTGCCTTTGCAAAGCTGCATTTGGCAGAGAGGAGCTCGCTTTGGCACTGGGAGGCTGTGAGATCTGCTCCAGGCACCGGGATTGCTGGGTTGGGGCCTGCATCTCGCTTCCACTTCCTGAGCTGCCAAAGACTTTGCTAGCTCACAGCCTCGCTAGCCATGAAGGAGCAGGCTGAGGGAGTGTGTCAGACATGACTCAGCACTTTCCTGGGCTTGCCTGTGGTTTTGCCTTTCCACTCCAACTAGGCCCCAGGACTCCTTGCACAGGAGGAGGAGCCCGGTTGTCTCCAAACGTCCTAGGGCTAGAGTAGAGCAGGGAGAACTCTGTCAGATGGAAGGGAAGAGCAGAAGGGTAGATGGGGCAGATGTTGCCTGGCCGCTCTGGTGAAGCCACGCACAGGGAGAAACAGGCACCATGGGCCTCCAGGCAGGGGATGCGAGATCCCAGCCAGAGTGCTTCTGCGTCTCAGCCGAGAAGCTTCCTGAGCGTTTGAGGTTGCCTGCAGTTCTCCAGAGGAGCAAAGACATGTGGGGTGTGTTTGGCCTTTCCCTGTGAGGGTGGTGCCCTTGCGGCAGCCCCAGGCCCAGGAGCAACGGCCCCAGAGGAAAGACCGTTCCCACTGAGATTCACTCAGGCTGAGAAGCAGATTTCGCAGGAAGCGGGATGAGAGAGCTTCCTTCGCCAATGCAGAGGCAGCCTAGCGGCCTGCGTCTGCACAGCTGGATTTGGCAGAGAGGCGTTCGCTTTGCCACTGGGAGACGCTGAGATGGGCTCCAAGCACCGAGATTTCCGGGTGCGCGGCCTGCATCTCTCTTGCACTTTCCGAGCTTGGGAAGGCTTTCCTAGCTCACAGCGTTGCTTCCCTGAAAGGAGCAGGCTGAGGAAGTGTGTCCAACGTGACTCAGCCCCTTCCTAGGCGTCCCTGTGCTATTGCCTTTCAGTGCAATGGAAGGCGCAGGACTCCTTGGAAAGGAGGCTGGGCTCGGTTGTCTCCCCACTTCAGAGGTCTAGAGCAGAGCACTGAGAAGTCTGTCAGATGGAAGGGAAGCGCTTTTGTGCCCATGGTGAAGACGTTGCTTGGCCGCACTGTTGAAGCAACGCCCAGAGAAAAACAGGCACCATGGGCCTCCAGGTAGGGGCTCCGGGATCACAGCCAGAATGCCCCTGCGTCTCAGCTGAGAAGCTACCTCCCAGTTGGAGGCTCCATGCCGCCCTCCAGAAGAGCCAAGACGTGTGGAGTGTGTCTGGCCTTTCCTTGGGAGTGTGGTGCCCTTCCCTCTTCCCCAGGCACAGGAGAAACTGCCCCTGAGCCAAGACCTCTCCAAGGGCTTTTCCCTCAGGCTGAAGCAGATTTTGCAGGAAGCGGGCCTCGAGAGCTTCCTTCGTGGATGCAGAGGCAGCAGAGCGGCCTGCCTTTGCAAAGCTGCATTTGGCAGAGAGGAGCTCGCTTTGGCACTGGGAGGCTGTGAGATCTGCTCCAGGCACCGGGATTGCTGGGTTGGGGCCTGCATCTCGCTTCCACTTCCTGAGCTGCCAAAGACTTTGCTAGCTCACAGCCTCGCTAGCCATGAAGGAGCAGGCTGAGGGAGTGTGTCAGACATGACTCAGCACTTTCCTGGGCTTGCCTGTGGTTTTGCCTTTCCACTCCAACTAGGCCCCAGGACTCCTTGCCCAGGAGGAGGAGCCCGGTTGTCTCCAAACGTCCTAGGGCTAGAGTAGAGCAGGGAGAACTCTGTCAGATGGAAGGGAAGAGCAGAAGGGTAGATGGGGCAGATGTTGCCTGGCCGCTCTGGTGAAGCCACGCACAGGGAGAAACAGGCACCATGGGCCTCCAGGCAGGGGATGCGAGATACCAGCCAGAGTGCTTCTGCGTCTCAGCCGAGAAGCTTCCTGAGCGTTTGAGGTTGCCTGCAGCTCTCCAGAGGAGCAAAGACATGTGGGGTGTGTTTTGCCTTTCCCTGTGAGGGTGGTGCCCCTGCGGCAGCCCCAGGCCCAGGAGCAACGGCCCCAGAGGAAAGACCGTTCCCACTGAGATTCACTCAGGCTGAGAAGCAGATTTCGCAGGAAGCGGGATGAGAGAGCTTCCTTCGCCAATGCAGAGGCAGCCTAGCGGCCTGCGTCTGCACAGCTGGATTTGGCAGAGAGGCGTTCGCTTTGCCACTGGGAGACGCTGAGATGGGCTCCAAGCACCGAGATTTCCGGGTGCGCGGCCTGCATCTCTCTTGCACTTTCCGGGCTTGGGAAGGCTTTCCTAGCTTACAGCGTTGCTTCCCTGAAAGGAGCAGGCTGAGGAAGTGTGTCCGACGTGACTCAGCCCCTTCCTAGGCGTCCCTGTGCTATTGCCTTTCAGTGCAATGGAAGGCGCAGGACTCCTTGGAAAGGAGGCTGGGCTCGGTTGTCTCCCCATTTCAGAGGTCTAGAGCAGAGCACTGAGAAGTCTGTCAGATGGAAGGTAAGCGCTGTTGTGCCCATGGTGAAGACGTTGCTTGGCCGCACTGTGGAAGCAACGCCCAGAGAGAAACAGGCACCGTGGGCCTCCAGGCAGGGGCTGCGGGATCACAGTCAGAATGCTCCTGCGTCTCAGCTGAGAAGCTACCTCCCAGTTGGAGGCTCCATGCCGCCCTCCAGAAGAGCAAAGACGTGTGGAGTGTGTCTGGCCTTTCCTTGGGAGTGTGGTGCCCTTCCCTCTTCCCCAGGCACAGGAGAAACTGCCCCTGAGCCAAGACCTCTCCAAGGGCTTTTCCCTCAGGCTGAAGCAGATTTCGCAGGAAGCGGGCCTCGAGAGCTTCCTTCGTGGATGCAGAGGCAGCAGAGCGGCCTGCCTTTGCAAAGCTGCATTTGGCAGAGAGGAGCTCGCTTTGGCACTGGGAGGCTGTGAGATCTGCTCCAGGCACCGGGATTGCTGGGTTGGGGCCTGCATCTCGCTTCCACTTCCTGAGCTGCCAAAGACTTTGCTAGCTCACAGCCTCGCTAGCCATGAAGGAGCAGGCTGAGGGAGTGTGTCAGACATGACTCAGCACTTTCCTGGGCTTGCCTGTGGTTTTGCCTTTCCACTCCAACTAGGCCCCAGGACTCCTTGCACAGGAGGAGGAGCCCGGTTGTCTCCAAACGTCCTAGGGCTAGAGTAGAGCAGGGAGAACTCTGTCAGATGGAAGGGAAGAGCAGAAGGGTAGATGGGGCAGATGTTGCCTGGCCGCTCTGGTGAAGCCACGCACAGGGAGAAACAGGCACCATGGGCCTCCAGGCAGGGGATGCAAGATCCCAGCCAGAGTGCTTCTGCGTCTCAGCCGAGAAGCTTCCTGAGCGTTTGAGGTTGCCTGCAGCTCTCCAGAGGAGCAAAGACATGTGGGGTGTGTTTGGCCTTTCCCTGTGAGGGTGGTGCCCCTGCGGCAGCCCCAGGCCCAGGAGCAACGGCCCCAGAGGAAAAACCGTTCCCACTGAGATTCACTCAGGCTGAGAAGCAGATTTCGCAGGAAGCGGGATGAGAGAGCTTCCTTCGCCAATGCAGAGGCAGCCTAGCGGCCTGCGTCTGCACAGCTGGATTTGGCAGAGAGGCGTTCGCTTTGCCACTGGGAGACGCTGAGATGGGCTCCAAGCACCGAGATTTCCGGGTGCGCGGCCTGCATCTCTCTTGCACTTTCCGAGCTTGGGAAGGCTTTCCTAGCTCACAGCGTTGCTTCCCTGAAAGGAGCAGGCTGAGGAAGTGTGTCCGACGTGACTCAGCCCCTTCCTAGGCGTCCCTGTGCTATTGCCTTTCAGTGCAATGGAAGGCGCAGGACTCCTTGGAAAGGAGGCTGGGCTCGGTTGTCTCCCCACTTCAGAGGTCTAGAGCAGAGCACTGAGAAGTCTGTCAGATGGAAGGGAAGCGCTGTTGTGCCCATGGTGAAGACGTTGCTTGGCCGCACTGTTGAAGCAACGCCCAGAGAGAAACAGGCACCGTGGGCCTCCAGGCAGGGGCTGCGGGATCACAGCCAGAATGCCCCTGCGTCTCAGCTGAGAAGCTACCTCCCAGTTGGAGGCTCCATGCCGCCCTGCAGGAGAGCAAAGACGTGTGGAGTGTGTCTGGCCTTTCCTTGGGAGTGTGGTGCCCTTCCCTCTTCCCCAGGCACAGGAGAAACTGCCCCTGAGCCAAGACCTCTCCAAGGGCTTTTCCCTCAGGCTGAAGCAGATTTCGCAGGAAGCGGGCCTCGAGAGCTTCCTTCGTGGATGCAGAGGCAGCAGAGCGGCCTGCCTTTGCAAAGCTGCATTTGGCAGAGAGGAGCTCGCTTTGGCACTGGGAGGCTGTGAGATCTGCTCCAGGCACCGGGATTGCTGGGTTGGGGCCTGCATCTCGCTTCCACTTCCTGAGCTGCCAAAGACTTTGCTAGCTCACAGCCTCGCTAGCCATGAAGGAGCAGGCTGAGGGAGTGTGTCAGACATGACTCAGCACTTTCCTGGGCTTGCCTGTGGTTTTGCCTTTCCACTCCAACTAGGCCCCAGGACTCCTTGCACAGGAGGAGGAGCCCGGTTGTCTCCAAACGTCCTAGGGCTAGAGTAGAGCAGGGAGAACTCTGTCAGATGGAAGGGAAGAGCAGAAGGGTAGATGGGGCAGATGATGCCTGGCCGCTCTGGTGAAGCCACGCACAGGGAGAAACAGGCACCATGGGCCTCCAGGCAGGGGATGCGAGATCCCAGCCAGAGTGCTTCTGCATCTCAGCCGAGAAGCTTCCTGAGCGTTTGAGGTTGCCTGCAGCTCTCCAGAGGAGCAAAGACATGTGGGGTGTGTTTGGCCTTTCCCTGTGAGGGTGGTGCCCCTGCGGCAGCCCCAGGCCCAGGAGCAACGGCCCCAGAGGAAAGACCGTTCCCACTGAGATTCACTCAGGCTGAGAAGCAGATTTCGCAGGAAGCGGGATGAGAGAGCTTCCTTCGCCAATGCAGAGGCAGCCTAGCGGCCTGCGTCTGCACAGCTGGATTTGGCAGAGAGGCGTTCGCTTTGCCACTGGGAGACGCTGAGATGGGCTCCAAGCACCGAGATTTCCGGGTGCGCGGCCTGCATCTCTCTTGCACTTTCCGAGCTTGGGAAGGCTTTCCTAGCTCACAGCGTTGCTTCCCTGAAAGGAGCAGGCTGAGGAAGTGTGTCCGACGTGACTCAGCCCCTTCCTAGGCGTCCCTGTGCTATTGCCTTTCAGTGCAATGGAAGGCGCAGGACTCCTTGGAAAGGAGGCTGGGCTCGGTTGTCTCCCCACTTCAGAGGTCTAGAGCAGAGCACTGAGAAGTCTGTCAGATGGAAGGGAAGCGCTGTTGTGCCCATGGTGAAGACGTTGCTTGGCCGCACTGTTGAAGCAACGCCCAGAGAGAAACAGGCACCGTGGGCCTCCAGGCAGGGGCTGCGGGATCACAGCCAGAATGCCCCTGCGTCTCAGCTGAGAAGCTACCTCCCAGTTGGAGGCTCCATGCCGCCCTCCAGAAGAGCAAAGACGTGTGGAGTGTGTCTGGCCTTTCCTTGGGAGTGTGGTGCCCTTCCCTCTTCCCCAGGCACAGGAGAAACTGCCCCTGAGCCAAGACCTCTCCAAGGGCTTTTCCCTCAGGCTGAAGCAGATTTCGCAGGAAGCGGGCCTCGAGAGCTTCCTTCGTGGATGCAGAGGCAGCAGAGCGGCCTGCCTTTGCAAAGCTGCATTTGGCAGAGAGGAGCTCGCTTTGGCACTGGGAGGCTGTGAGATCTGCTCCAGGCACCGGGATTGCTGGGTTGGGGCCTGCATCTCGCTTCCACTTCCTGAGCTGCCAAAGACTTTGCTAGCTCACAGCCTCGCTAGCCATGAAGGAGCAGGCTGAGGGAGTGTGTCAGACATGACTCAGCACTTTCCTGGGCTTGCCTGTGGTTTTGCCTTTCCACTCCAACTAGGCCCCAGGACTCCTCGCACAGGAGGAGGAGCCCGGTAGTCTCCAAACGTCCTAGGGCTAGAGTAGAGCAGGGAGAACTCTGTCAGATGGAAGGGAAGAGCAGAAGGGTAGATGGGGCAGATGTTGCCTGGCCGCTCTGGTGAAGCCACGCACAGGGAGAAACAGGCACCATGGGCCTCCAGGCAGGGGATGCGAGATCCCAGCCAGAGTGCTTCTGCGTCTCAGTCGAGAAGCTTCCTGAGCGTTTGAGGTTGCCTGCAGCTCTCCAGAGGAGCAAAGACATGTGGGGTGTGTTTGGCCTTTCCCTGTGAGGGTGGTGCCCTTGCGGCAGCCCCAGGCCCAGGAGCAACGGCCCCAGAGGAAAGACCGTTCCCACTGAGATTCACTCAGGCTGAGAAGCAGATTTCGCAGGAAGCGGGATGAGAGAGCTTCCTTCGCCAATGCAGAGGCAGCCTAGCGGCCTGCGTCTGCACAGCTGGATTTGGCAGAGAGGCGTTCGCTTTGCCACTGGGAGACGCTGAGATGGGCTCCAAGCCCCGAGATTTCCGGGTGCGCGGCCTGCATCTCTCTTGCCCTTTCCGAGCTTGGGAAGGCTTTCCTAGCTCACAGCGTTGCTTCCCTGAAAGGAGCAGGCTGAGGAAGTGTGTCCGACGTGACTCAGCCCCTTCCTAGGCGTCCCTGTGCTATTGCCTTTCAGTGCAATGGAAGGCGCAGGACTCCTTGGAAAGGAGGCTGGGCTCGGTTGTCTCCCCACTTCAGAGGTCTAGAGCAGAGCACTGAGAAGTCTGTCAGATGGAAGGGAAGCGCTGTTGTGCCCATGGTGAAGACGTTGCTTGGCCGCACTGTTGAAGCAACGCCCAGAGAGAAACAGGCACCGTGGGCCTCCAGGCAGGGGCTGCGGGATCACAGCCAGAATGCCCCTGCGTCTCAGCTGAGAAGCTACCTCCCAGTTGGAGGCTCCATGCCGCCCTCCAGAAGAGCAAAGACGTGTGGAGTGTGTCTGGCCTTTCCTTGGGAGTGTGGTGCCCTTCCCTCTTCCCCAGGCACAGGAGAAACTGCCCCTGAGCCAAGACCTCTCCAAGGGCTTTTCCCTCAGGCTGAAGCAGATTTCGCAGGAAGCGGGCCTCGAGAGCTTCCTTCGTGGATGCAGAGGCAGCAGAGCGGCCTGCCTTTGCAAAGCTGCATTTGGCAGAGAGGAGCTCGCTTTGGCACTGGGAGGCTGTGAGATCTGCTCCAGGCACCGGGATTGCTGGGTTGGGGCCTGCATCTCGCTTCCACTTCCTGAGCTGCCAAAGACTTTGCTAGCTCACAGCCTCGCTAGCCATGAAGGAGCAGGCTGAGGGAGTGTGTCAGACATGACTCAGCACATTCCTGGGCTTGCCTGTGGTTTTGCCTTTCCACTCCAACTAGGCCCCAGGACTCCTTGCACAGGAGGAGGAGCCCGGTTGTCTCCAAACGTCCTAGGGCTAGAGTAGAGCAGGGAGAACTCTGTCAGATGGAAGGGAAGAGCAGAAGGGTAGATGGGGCAGATGTTGCCTGGCCGCTCTGGTGAAGCCACGCACAGGGAGAAACAGGCACCATGGGCCTCCAGGCAGGGGATGCGAGATCCCAGCCAGAGTGCTTCTGCGTCTCAGCCGAGAAGCTTCCTGAGCGTTTGAGGTTGCCTGCAGCTCTCCAGAGGAGCAAAGACATGTGGGGTGTGTTTGGCCTTTCCCTGTGAGGGTGGTGCCCTTGCGGCAGCCCCAGGCCCAGGAGCAACGGCCCCAGAGGAAAGACCGTTCCCACTGAGATTCACTCAGGCTGAGAAGCAGATTTCGCAGGAAGCGGGATGAGAGAGCTTCCTTCGCCAATGCAGAGGCAGCCTAGCGGCCTGCGTCCGCACAGCTGGATTTGGCAGAGAGGCGTTCGCTTTGCCACTGGGAGACGCTGAGATGGGCTCCAAGCACCGAGATTTCCGGGTGCGCGGCCTGCATCTCTCTTGCACTTTCCGAGCTTGGGAAGGCTTTCCTAGCTCACAGCGTTGCTTCCCTGAAAGGAGCAGGCTGAGGAAGTGTGTCCGACGTGACTCAGCCCCTTCCTAGGCGTCCCTGTGCTATTGCCTTTCAGTGCAATGGAAGGCGCAGGACTCCTTGGAAAGGAGGCTGGGCTCGGTTGTCTCCCCACTTCAGAGGTCTAGAGCAGAGCACTGAGAAGTCTGTCAGATGGAAGGGAAGCGCTGTTGTGCCCATGGTGAAGACGTTGCTTGGCCGCACTGTTGAAGCAACGCCCAGAGAGAAACAGGCACCGTGGGCCTCCAGGCAGGGGCTGCGGGATCACAGCCAGAATGCCCCTGCGTCTCAGCTGAGAAGCTACCTCCCAGTTGGAGGCTCCATGCCGCCCTCCAGAAGAGCAAAGACGTGTGGAGTGTGTCTGGCCTTTCCTTGGGAGTGTGGTGCCCTTCCCTCTTCCCCAGGCACAGGAGAAACTGCCCCTGAGCCAAGACCTCTCCAAGGGCTTTTCCCTCAGGCTGAAGCAGATTTCGCAGGAAGCGGGCCTCGAGAGCTTCCTTCGTGGATGCAGAGGCAGCAGAGCGGCCTGCCTTTGCAAAGCTGCATTTGGCAGAGAGGAGCTCGCTTTGGCACTGGGAGGCTGTGAGATCTGCTCCAGGCACCGGGATTGCTGGGTTGGGGCCTGCATCTCGCTTCCACTTCCTGAGCTGCCAAAGACTTTGCTAGCTCACAGCCTCGCTAGCCATGAAGGAGCAGGCTGAGGGAGTGTGTCAGACATGACTCAGCACTTTCCTGGGCTTGCCTGTGGTTTTGCCTTTCCACTCCAACTAGGCCCCAGGACTCCTTGCACAGGAGGAGGAGCCCGGTTGTCTCCAAACGTCCTAGGGCTAGAGTAGAGCAGGGAGAACTCTGTCAGATGGAAGGGAAGAGCAGAAGGGTAGATGGGGCAGATGTTGCCTGGCCGCTCTGGTGAAGCCACGCACAGGGAGAAACAGGCACCATGGGCCTCCAGGCAGGGGATGCGAGATCCCAGCCAGAGTGCTTCTGCGTCTCAGCCGAGAAGCTTCCTGAGCGTTTGAGGTTGCCTGCAGCTCTCCAGAGGAGCAAAGACATGTGGGGTGTGTTTGGCCTTTCCCTGTGAGGGTGGTGCCCCTGCGGCAGCCCCAGGCCCAGGAGCAACGGCCCCAGAGGAAAGACCGTTCCCACTGAGATTCACTCAGGCTGAGAAGCAGATTTCGCAGGAAGCGGGATGAGAGAGCTTCCTTCGCCAATGCAGAGGCAGCCTAGCGGCCTGCGTCCGCACAGCTGGATTTGGCAGAGAGGCGTTCGCTTTGCCACTGGGAGACGCTGAGATGGGCTCCAAGCACCGAGATTTGCGGGTGCGCGGCCTGCATCTCTCTTGCACTTTCCGAGCTTGGGAAGGCTTTCCTCGCTCACAGCGTTGCTTCCCTGAAAGGAGCAGGCTGAGGAAGTGTGTCCGACGTGACTCAGCCCCTTCCTAGGCGTCCCTGTGCTATTGCCTTTCAGTGCAATGGAAGGCGCAGGACTCCTTGGAAAGGAGGCTGGGCTCGGTTGTCTCCCCACTTCAGAGGTCTAGAGCAGAGCACTGAGAAGTCTGTCAGATGGAAGGGAAGCGCTGTTGTGCCCATGGTGAAGACGTTGCTTGGCCGCACTGTTGAAGCAACGCCCAGAGAGAAACAGGCACCGTGGGCCTCCAGGCAGGGGCTGCGGGATCACAGCCAGAATGCCCCTGCGTCTCAGCTGAGAAGCTACCTCCCAGTTGGAGGCTCCATGCCGCCCTCCAGAAGAGCAAAGACGTGTGGAGTGTGTCTGGCCTTTCCTTGGGAGTGTGGTGCCCTTCCCTCTTCCCCAGGCACAGGAGAAACTGCCCCTGAGCCAAGACCTCTCCAAGGGCTTTTCCCTCAGGCTGAAGCAGATTTCGCAGGAAGCGGGCCTCGAGAGCTTCCTTCGTGGATGCAGAGGCAGCAGAGCGGCCTGCCTTTGCAAAGCTGCATTTGGCAGAGAGGAGCTCGCTTTGGCACTGGGAGGCTGTGAGATCTGCTCCAGGCACCGGGATTGCTGGGTTGGGGCCTGCATCTCGCTTCCACTTCCTGAGCTGCCAAAGACTTTGCTAGCTCACAGCCTCGCTAGCCATGAAGGAGCAGGCTGAGGGAGTGTGTCAGACATGACTCAGCAATTTCCTGGGCTTGCCTGTGGTTTTGCCTTTCCACTCCAACTAGGCCCCAGGACTCCTTGCACAGGAGGAGGAGCCCGGTTGTCTCCAAACGTCCTAGGGCTAGAGTAGAGCAGGGAGAACTCTGTCAGATGGAAGGGAAGAGCAGAAGGGTAGATGGGGCAGATGTTGCCTGGCCGCTCTGGTGAAGCCACGCACAGGGAGAAACAGGCACCATGGGCCTCCAGGCAGGGGATGCGAGATCCCAGCCAGAGTGCTTCTGCGTCTCAGCCGAGAAGCTTCCTGAGCCTTTGAGGTTGCCTGCAGCTCTCCAGAGGAGCAAAGACATGTGGGGTGTGTTTGGCCTTTCCCTGTGAGGGTGGTGCCCCTGCGGCAGCCCCAGGCCCAGGAGCAACGGCCCAAGAGGATAGACCGTTCCCACTGAGATTCACTCAGGCTGAGAAGCAGATTTCGCAGGAAGCGGGATGAGAGAGCTTCCTTCGCCAATGCAGAGGCAGCCTAGCGGCCTGCGTCTGCACAGCTGGATTTGGCAGAGAGGCGTTCGCTTTGCCACTGGGAGACGCTGAGATGGGCTCCAAGCACCGAGATTTCCGGGTGCGCGGCCTGCATCTCTCTTGCACTTTCCGAGCTTGGGAAGGCTTTCCTAGCTCACAGCGTTGCTTCCCTGAAAGGAGCAGGCTGAGGAAGTGTGTCCGACGTGACTCAGCCCCTTCCTAGGCGTCCCTGTGCTGTTGCCTTTCAGTGCAATGGAAGGCGCAGGACTCCTTGCAAAGGAGGCTGGGCTCGGTTGTCTCCCCACTTCAGAGGTCTAGAGCAGAGCACTGAGAAGTCTGTCAGATGGAAGGGAAGCGCTGTTGTGCCCATGGTGAAGACGTTGCTTGGCCGCACTGTTGAAGCAACGCCCAGAGAGAAACAGGCACCGTGGGCCTCCAGGCAGGGGCTGCGGGATCACAGCCAGAATGCCCCTGCGTCTCAGCTGAGAAGCTACCTCCCAGTTGGAGGCTCCATGCCGCCCTCCAGAAGAGCAAAGACGTGTGGAGTGTGTCTGGCCTTTCCTTGGGAGTGTGGTGCCCTTCCCTCTTCCCCAGGCACAGGAGAAACTGCCCCTGAGCCAAGACCTCTCCAAGGGCTTTTCCCTCAGGCTGAAGCAGATTTCGCAGGAAGCGGGCCTCGAGAGCTTCCTTCGTGGATGCAGAGGCAGCAGAGCGGCCTGCCTTTGCAAAGCTGCATTTGGCAGAGAGGAGCTCGCTTTGGCACTGGGAGGCTGTGAGATCTGCTCCAGGCACCGGGATTGCTGGGTTGGGGCCTGCATCTCGCTTCCACTTCCTGAGCTGCCAAAGACTTTGCTAGCTCACAGCCTCGCTAGCCATGAAGGAGCAGGCTGAGGGAGTGTGTCAGACATGACTCAGCAATTTCCTGGGCTTGCCTGTGGTTTTGCCTTTCCACTCCAACTAGGCCCCAGGACTCCTTGCACAGGAGGAGGAGCCCGGTTGTCTCCAAACGTCCTAGGGCTAGAGTAGAGCAGGGAGAACTCTGTCAGATGGAAGGGAAGAGCAGAAGGGTAGATGGGGCAGATGTTGCCTGGCCGCTCTGGTGAAGCCACGCACAGGGAGAAACAGGCAACATGGGCCTCCAGGCAGGGGATGCGAGATCCCAGCCAGAGTGCTTCTGCGTCTCAGCCGAGAAGCTTCCTGAGCCTTTGAGGTTGCCTGCAGCTCTCCAGAGGAGCAAAGACATGTGGGGTGTGTTTGGCCTTTCCCTGTGAGGGTGGTGCCCCTGCGGCAGCCCCAGGCCCAGGAGCAACGGCCCAAGAGGATAGACCGTTCCCACTGAGATTCACTCAGGCTGAGAAGCAGATTTCGCAGGAAGCGGGATGAGAGAGCTTCCTTCGCCAATGCAGAGGCAGCCTAGCGGCCTGCGTCTGCACAGCTGGATTTGGCAGAGAGGCGTTCGCTTTGCCACTGGGAGACGCTGAGATGGGCTCCAAGCACCGAGATTTCCGGGTGCGCGGCCTGCATCTCTCTTGCACTTTCCGAGCTTGGGAAGGCTTTCCTAGCTCACAGCGTTGCTTCCCTGAAAGGAGCAGGCTGAGGAAGTGTGTCCGACGTGACTCAGCCCCTTCCTAGGCGTCCCTGTGCTGTTGCCTTTCAGTGCAATGGAAGGCGCAGGACTCCTTGCAAAGGAGGCTGGGCTCGGTTGTCTCCCCACTTCAGAGGTCTAGAGCAGAGCACTGAGAAGTCTGTCAGATGGAAGGGAAGCGCTGTTGTGCCCATGGTGAAGACGTTGCTTGGCCGCACTGTTGAAGCAACGCCCAGAGAGAAACAGGCACCGTGGGCCTCCAGGCAGGGGCTGCGGGATCACAGCCAGAATGCCCCTGCGTCTCAGCTGAGAAGCTACCTCCCAGTTGGAGGCTCCATGCCGCCCTCCAGAAGAGCAAAGACGTGTGGAGTGTGTCTGGCCTTTCCTTGGGAGTGTGGTGCCCTTCCCTCTTCCCCAGGCACAGGAGAAACTGCCCCTGAGCCAAGACCTCTCCAAGGGCTTTTCCCTCAGGCTGAAGCAGATTTCGCAGGAAGCGGGCCTCGAGAGCTTCCTTCGTGGATGCAGAGGCAGCAGAGCGGCCTGCCTTTGCAAAGCTGCATTTGGCAGAGAGGAGCTCGCTTTGGCACTGGGAGGCTGTGAGATCTGCTCCAGGCACCGGGATTGCTGGGTTGGGGCCTGCATCTCGCTTCCACTTCCTGAGCTGCCAAAGACTTTGCTAGCTCACAGCCTCGCTAGCCATGAAGGAGCAGGCTGAGGGAGTGTGTCAGACATGACTCAGCACTTTCCTGGGCTTGCCTGTGGTTTTGCCTTTCCACTCCAACTAGGCCCCAGGACTCCTCGCACAGGAGGAGGAGCCCGGTTGTCTCCAAACTTCCTAGGGCTAGAGTAGAGCAGGGAGAACTCTGTCAGATGGAAGGGAAGAGCAGAAGGGTAGATGGGGCAGATGTTG
Source organism: Moschus berezovskii (assembly GCF_049115385.1). NCBI lineage: Eukaryota > Metazoa > Chordata > Mammalia > Artiodactyla > Moschidae > Moschus > Moschus berezovskii. Next base: position 465,265 of record NC_142476.1, read on the forward strand.
CCTGGCCGCTCTGGTGAAGCCACACACAGGGAGAAACAGGCAACATGGGCCTCCAGGCAGGGGATGCGAGATCCCAGCCAGAGTGCTTCTGCGTCTCAGCGGAGAAGCTTCCTGAGCGTTTGAGGTTGCCTGCAGCTCTCCAGAGGAGCAAAGACATGTGGGGTGTGTTTGGCCTTTCCCTGTGAGGGTGGTGCCCTTGCGGCAGCCCCAGGCCCAGGAGCAACGGCCCCAGAGGAAAGACCGTTCCCACTGAGATTCACTCAGGCTGAGAAGCAGATTTCGCAGGAAGCGGGATGAGAGAGCTTCCTTCGCCAATGCAGAGGTAGCCTAGCGGCCTGCCTCTGCACAGCTGGATTTGGCAGAGAGGCGTTCGCTTTGCCACTGGGAGACGCTGAGATGGGCTCCAAGCACCGAGATTTGCGGGTGCGCGGCCTGCATCTCTCTTGCACTTTCCGAGCTTGGGAAGGCTTTCCTAGCTCACAGCGTTGCTTCCCTGAAAGGAGCAGGCTGAGGAAGTGTGTCCGACGTGACTCAGCCCCTTCCTAGGCGTCCCTGTGCTATTGCCTTTCAGTGCAATGGAAGGCGCAGGACTCCTTGGAAAGGAGGCTGGGCTCGGTTGTCTCCCCACTTCAGAGGTCTAGAGCAGAGCACTGAGAAGTCTGTCAGATGGAAGGGAAGCGCTGTTGTGCCCATGGTGAAGACGTTGCTTGGCCGCACTGTTGAAGCAACGCCCAGAGAGAAACAGGCACCGTGGGCCTCCAGGCAGGGGCTGCGGGATCACAGCCAGAATGCCCCTGCGTCTCAGCTGAGAAGCTACCTCCCAGTTGGAGGCTCCATGCCGCCCTCCAGAAGAGCAAAGACGTGTGGAGTGTGTCTGGCCTTTCCTTGGGAGTGTGGTGCCCTTCCCTCTTCCCCAGGCACAGGAGAAACTGCCCCTGAGCCAAGACCTCTCCAAGGGCTTTTCCCTCAGGCTGAAGCAGATTTCGCAGGAAGCGGGCCTCGAGAGCTTCCTTCGTGGATGCAGAGGCAGCAGAGCGGCCTGCCTTTGCAAAGCTGCATTTGGCAGAGAGGAGCTCGCTTTGGCACTGGGAGGCTGTGAGATCTGCTCCAGGCACCGGGATTGCTGGGTTGGGGCCTGCATCTCGCTTCCACTTCCTGAGCTGCCAAAGACTTTGCTAGCTCACAGCCTCGCTAGCCATGAAGGAGCAGGCTGAGGGAGTGTGTCAGACATGACTCAGCACTTTCCTGGGCTTGCCTGTGGTTTTGCCTTTCCACTCCAACTAGGCCCCAGGACTCCTTGCACAGGAGGAGGAGCCCGGTTGTCTCCAAACGTCCTAGGGCTAGAGTAGAGCAGGGAGAACTCTGTCAGATGGAAGGGAAGAGCAGAAGGGTAGATGGGGCAGATGTTGCCTGGCCGCTCTGGTGAAGCCACGCACAGGGAGAAACAGGCACCATGGGCCTCCAGGCAGGGGATACGAGATCCCAGCCAGAGTGCTTCTGCGTCTCAGCCGAGAAGCTTCCTGAGCGTTTGAGGTTGCCTGCAGCTCTCCAGAGGAGCAAAGACATGTGGGGTGTGTTTGGCCTTTCCCTGTGAGGGTGGTGCCCTTGCGGCAGCCCCAGGCCCAGGAGCAACGGCCCCAGAGGAAAGACCGTTCCCACTGAGATTCACTCAGGCTGAGAAGCAGATTTCGCAGGAAGCGGGATGAGAGAGCTTCCTTCGCCAATGCAGAGGCAGCCTAGCGGCCTGCGTCTGCACAGCTGGATTTGGCAGAGAGGCGTTCGCTTTGCCACTGGGAGACGCTGAGATGGGCTCCAAGCACCGAGATTTCCGGGTGCGCGGCCTGCATCTCTCTTGCACTTTCCGAGCTTGGGAAGGCTTTCCTAGCTCACAGCGTTGCTTCCCTGAAAGGAGCAGGCTGAGGAAGTGTGTCCGACGTGACTCAGCCCCTTCCTAGGCGTCCCTGTGCTATTGCCTTTCAGTGCAATGGAAGGCGCAGGACTCCTTGGAAAGGAGGCTGGGCTCGGTTGTCTCCCCACTTCAGAGGTCTAGAGCAGAGCACTGAGAAGTCTGTCAGATGGAAGGGAAGCGCTGTTGTGCCCATGGTGAAGACGTTGCTTGGCCGCACTGTTGAAGCAACGCCCAGAGAGAAACAGGCACCGTGGGCCTCCAGGCAGGGGCTGCGGGATCACAGCCAGAATGCCCCTGCGTCTCAGCTGAGAAGCTACCTCCCAGTTGGAGGCTCCATGCCGCCCTCCAGAAGAGCAAAGACGTGTGGAGTGTGTCTGGACTTTCCTTGGGAGTGTGGTGCCCTTCCCTCTTCCCCAGGCACAGGAGAAACTGCCCCTGAGCCAAGACCTCTCCAAGGGCTTTTCCCTCAGGCTGAAGCAGATTTCGCAGGAAGCGGGCCTCGAGAGCTTCCTTCGTGGATGCAGAGGCAGCAGAGCGGCCTGCCTTTGCAAAGCTGCATTTGGCAGAGAGGAGCTCGCTTTGGCACTGGGAGGCTGTGAGATCTGCTCCAGGCACCGGGATTGCTGGGTTTGGGGCTGCATCTCGCTTCCACTTCCTGAGCTGCCAAAGACTTTGCTAGCTCACAGCCTCGCTAGCCATGAAGGAGCAGGCTGAGGGAGTGTGTCAGACATGACTCAGCACTTTCCTGGGCTTGCCTGTGGTTTTGCCTTTCCACTCCAACTAGGCCCCAGGACTCCTTGCACAGGAGGAGGAGCCTGGTTGTCTCCAAACTTCCTAGGGCTAGAGTAGAGCAGGGAGAACTCTGTCAGATGGAAGGGAAGAGCAGAAGGGTAGATGGGGCAGATGTTGCCTGGCCGCTCTGGTGAAGCCACGCACAGGGAGAAACAGGCACCATGGGCCTCCAGGCAGGGGGTGCGAGATCCCAGCCAGAGTGCTTCTGCGTCTCAGCCGAGAAGCTTCCTGAGCGTTTGAGGTTGCCTGCAGCTCTCCAGAGGAGCAAAGTCATGTGGGGTGTGTTTGGCCTTTCCCTGTGAGGGTGGTGCCCTTGCGGCAGCCCCAGGCCCAGGAGCAACGGCCCCAGAGGAAAGACCGTTCCCACTGAGATTCACTCAGGCTGAGAAGCAGATTTCGCAGGAAGCGGGATGAGAGAGCTTCCTTCGCCAATGCAGAGGCAGCCTAGCGGCCTGCGTCCGCACAGCTGGATTTGGCAGAGAGGCGTTCGCTTTGCCACTGGGAGACGCTGAGATGGGCTCCAAGCCCCGAGATTTGCGGGTGCGCGGCCTGCATCTCTCTTGCACTTTCCGAGCTTGGGAAGGCTTTCCTAGCTCACAGCGTTGCTTCCCTGAAAGGAGCAGGCTGAGGAAGTGTGTCCGACGTGACTCAGCCCCTTCCTAGGCGTCCCTGTGCTGTTGCCTTTCAGTGCAATGGAAGGCGCAGGACTCCTTGCAAAGGAGGCTGGGCTCGGTTGTCTCCCCACTTCAGAGGTCTAGAGCAGAGCACTGAGAAGTCTGTCAGATGGAAGGGAAGCGCTGTTGTGCCCATGGTGAAGACGTTGCTTGGCCGCACTGTTGAAGCAACGCCCAGAGAGAAACAGGCACCGTGGGCCTCCAGGCAGGGGCTGCGGGATCACAGCCAGAATGCCCCTGCGTCTCAGCTGAGAAGCTACCTCCCAGTTGGAGGCTCCATGCCGCCCTCCAGAAGAGCAAAGACGTGTGGAGTGTGTCTGGCCTTTCCTTGGGAGTGTGGTGCCCTTCCCTCTTCCCCAGGCACAGGAGAAACTGCCCCTGAGCCAAGACCTCTCCAAGGGCTTTTCCCTCAGGCTGAAGCAGATTTCGCAGGAAGCGGGCCTCGAGAGCTTCCTTCGTGGATGCAGAGGCAGCAGAGCGGCCTGCCTTTGCAAAGCTGCATTTGGCAGAGAGGAGCTCGCTTTGGCACTGGGAGGCTGTGAGATCTGCTCCAGGCACCGGGATTGCTGGGTTGGGGCCTGCATCTCGCTTCCACTTCCTGAGCTGCCAAAGACTTTGCTAGCTCACAGCCTCGCTAGCCATGAAGGAGCAGGCTGAGGGAGTGTGTCAGACATGACTCAGCACTTTCCTGGGCTTGCCTGTGGTTTTGCCTTTCCACTCCAACTAGGCCCCAGGACTCCTCGCACAGGAGGAGGAGCCCGGTTGTCTCCAAACTTCCTAGGGCTAGAGTAGAGCAGGGAGAACTCTGTCAGATGGAAGGGAAGAGCAGAAGGGTAGATGGGGCAGATGTTGCCTGGCCGCTCTGGTGAAGCCACGCACAGGGAGAAACAGGCACCATGGGCCTCCAGGCAGGGGATGCGAGATCCCAGCCAGAGTGCTTCTGCGTCTCAGCGGAGAAGCTTCCTGAGCGTTTGAGGTTGCCTGCAGCTCTCCAGAGGAGCAAAGACATGTGGGGTGTGTTTGGCCTTTCCCTGTGAGGGTGGTGCCCTTGCGGCAGCCCCAGGCCCAGGAGCAACGGCCCCAGAGGAAAGACCGTTCCCACTGAGATTCACTCAGGCTGAGAAGCAGATTTCGCAGGAAGCGGGATGAGAGAGCTTCCTTCGCCAATGCAGAGGTAGCCTAGCGGCCTGCCTCTGCACAGCTGGATTTGGCAGAGAGGCGTTCGCTTTGCCACTGGGAGACGCTGAGATGGGCTCCAAGCACCGAGATTTGCGGGTGCGCGGCCTGCATCTCTCTTGCACTTTCCGAGCTTGGGAAGGCTTTCCTAGCTCACAGCGTTGCTTCCCTGAAAGGAGCAGGCTGAGGAAGTGTGTCCGACGTGACTCAGCCCCTTCCTAGGCGTCCCTGTGCTATTGCCTTTCAGTGCAATGGAAGGCGCAGGACTCCTTGGAAAGGAGGCTGGGCTCGGTTGTCTCCCCACTTCAGAGGTCTAGAGCAGAGCACTGAGAAGTCTGTCAGATGGAAGGGAAGCGCTGTTGTGCCCATGGTGAAGACGTTGCTTGGCCGCACTGTTGAAGCAACGCCCAGAGAGAAACAGGCACCGTGGGCCTCCAGGCAGGGGCTGCGGGATCACAGCCAGAATGCCCCTGCGTCTCAGCTGAGAAGCTACCTCCCAGTTGGAGGCTCCATGCCGCCCTCCAGAAGAGCAAAGACGTGTGGAGTGTGTCTGGCCTTTCCTTGGGAGTGTGGTGCCCTTCCCTCTTCCCCAGGCACAGGAGAAACTGCCCCTGAGCCAAGACCTCTCCAAGGGCTTTTCCCTCAGGCTGAAGCAGATTTCGCAGGAAGCGGGCCTCGAGAGCTTCCTTCGTGGATGCAGAGGCAGCAGAGCGGCCTGCCTTTGCAAAGCTGCATTTGGCAGAGAGGAGCTCGCTTTGGCACTGGGAGGCTGTGAGATCTGCTCCAGGCACCGGGATTGCTGGGTTGGGGCCTGCATCTCGCTTCCACTTCCTGAGCTGCCAAAGACTTTGCTAGCTCACAGCCTCGCTAGCCATGAAGGAGCAGGCTGAGGGAGTGTGTCAGACATGACTCAGCACTTTCCTGGGCTTGCCTGTGGTTTTGCCTTTCCACTCCAACTAGGCCCCAGGACTCCTCGCACAGGAGGAGGAGCCCGGTTGTCTCCAAACTTCCTAGGGCTAGAGTAGAGCAGGGAGAACTCTGTCAGATGGAAGGGAAGAGCAGAAGGGTAGATGGGGCAGATGTTGCCTGGCCGCTCTGGTGAAGCCACGCACAGGGAGAAACAGGCAACATGGGCCTCCAGGCAGGGGATGCGAGATCCCAGCCAGAGTGCTTCTGCGTCTCAGCGGAGAAGCTTCCTGAGCGTTTGAGGTTGCCTGCAGCTCTCCAGAGGAGCAAAGACATGTGGGGTGTGTTTGGCCTTTCCCTGTGAGGGTGGTGCCCTTGCGGCAGCCCCAGGCCCAGGAGCAACGGCCCCAGAGGAAAGACCGTTCCCACTGAGATTCACTCAGGCTGAGAAGCAGATTTCGCAGGAAGCGGGATGAGAGAGCTTCCTTCGCCAATGCAGAGGCAGCCTAGCGGCCTGCCTCTGCACAGCTGGATTTGGCAGAGAGGCGTTCGCTTTGCCACTGGGAGACGCTGAGATGGGCTCCAAGCACCGAGATTTGCGGGTGCGCGGCCTGCATCTCTCTTGCACTTTCCGAGCTTGGGAAGGCTTTCCTAGCTCACAGCGTTGCTTCCCTGAAAGGAGCAGGCTGAGGAAGTGTGTCCGACGTGACTCAGCCCCTTCCTAGGCGTCCCTGTGCTATTGCCTTTCAGTGCAATGGAAGGCGCAGGACTCCTTGGAAAGGAGGCTGGGCTCGGTTGTCTCCCCACTTCAGAGGTCTAGAGCAGAGCACTGAGAAGTCTGTCAGATGGAAGGGAAGCGCTGTTGTGCCCATGGTGAAGACGTTGCTTGGCCGCACTGTTGAAGCAACGCCCAGAGAGAAACAGGCACCGTGGGCCTCCAGGCAGGGGCTGCGGGATCACAGCCAGAATGCCCCTGCGTCTCAGCTGAGAAGCTACCTCCCAGTTGGAGGCTCCATGCCGCCCTCCAGAAGAGCAAAGACGTGTGGATTGTGTCTGGCCTTTCCTTGGGAGTGTGGTGCCCTTCCCTCTTCCCCAGGCACAGGAGAAACTGCCCCTGAGCCAAGACCTCTCCAAGGGCTTTTCCCTCAGGCTGAAGCAGATTTTGCAGGAAGCGGGCCTCGAGAGCTTCCTTCGTGGATGCAGAGGCAGCAGAGCGGCCTGCCTTTGCAAAGCTGCATTTGGCAGAGAGGAGCTCGCTTTGGCACTGGGAGGCTGTGAGATCTGCTCCAGGCACCGGGATTGCTGGGTTGGGGCCTGCATCTCGCTTCCACTTCCTGAGCTGCCAAAGACTTTGCTAGCTCACAGCCTCGCTAGCCATGAAGGAGCAGGCTGAGGGAGTGTGTCAGACATGACTCAGCACTTTCCTGGGCTTGCCTGTGGTTTTGCCTTTCCACTCCAACTAGGCCCCAGGACTCCTTGCACAGGAGGAGGAGCCCGGTTGTCTCCAAACGTCCTAGGGCTAGAGTAGAGCAGGGAGAACTCTGTCAGATGGAAGGGAAGAGCAGAAGGGTAGATGGGGCAGATGTTGCCTGGCCGCTCTGGTGAAGCCACGCACAGGGAGAAACAGGCACCATGGGCCTCCAGGCAGGGGATGCGAGATCCCAGCCAGAGTGCTTCTGCGTCTCAGCCGAGAAGCTTCCTGAGCGTTTGAGGTTGCCTGCAGCTCTCCAGAGGAGCAAAGACATGTGGGGTGTGTTTGGCCTTTCCCTGTGAGGGTGGTGCCCCTGCGGCAGCCCCAGGCCCAGGAGCAACGGCCCCAGAGGAAAGACCGTTCCCACTGAGATTCACTCAGGCTGAGAAGCAGATTTCGCAGGAAGCGGGATGAGAGAGCTTCCTTCGCCAATGCAGAGGCAGCCTAGCGGCCTGCGTCTGCACAGCTGGATTTGGCAGAGAGGCGTTCGCTTTGCCACTGGGAGACGCTGAGATGGGCTCCAAGCACCGAGATTTGCGGGTGCGCGGCCTGCATCTCTCTTGCACTTTCCGGGCTTGGGAAGGCTTTCCTAGCTCACAGCGTTGCTTCCCTGAAAGGAGCAGGCTGAGGAAGTGTGTCCGACGTGACTCCGCCCCTTCCTAGGCGTCCCTGTGCTATTGCCTTTCAGTGCAATGGAAGGCGCAGGACTCCTTGGAAAGGAGGCTGGGCTCGGTTGTCTCCCCACTTCAGAGGTCTAGAGCAGAGCACTGAGAAGTCTGTCAGATGGAAGGGAAGCGCTGTTGTGCCCATGGTGAAGACGTTGCTTGGCCGCACTGTTGAAGCAACGCCCAGAGAGAAACAGGCACCGTGGGCCTCCAGGCAGGGGCTGCGGGATCACAGCCAGAATGCCCCTGCGTCTCAGCTGAGAAGCTACCTCCCAGTTGGAGGCTCCATGCCGCCCTCCAGAAGAGCAAAGACGTGTGGAGTGTGTCTGGCCTTTCCTTGGGAGTGTGGTGCCCTTCCCTCTTCCCCAGGCACAGGAGAAACTGCCCCTGAGCCAAGACCTCTCCAAGGGCTTTTCCCTCAGGCTGAAGCAGATTTTGCAGGAAGCGGGCCTCGAGAGCTTCCTTCGTGGATGCAGAGGCAGCAGAGCGGCCTGCCTTTGCAAAGCTGCATTTGGCAGAGAGGAGCTCGCTTTGGCACTGGGAGGCTGTGAGATCTGCTCCAGGCACCGGGATTGCTGGGTTGGGGCCTGCATCTCGCTTCCACTTCCTGAGCTGCCAAAGACTTTGCTAGCTCACAGCCTCGCTAGCCATGAAGGAGCAGGCTGAGGGAGTGTGTCAGACATGACTCAGCACTTTCCTGGGCTTGCCTGTGGTTTTGCCTTTCCACTCCAACTAGGCCCCAGGACTCCTTGCACAGGAGGAGGAGCCCGGTTGTCTCCAAACGTCCTAGGGCTAGAGTAGAGCAGGGAGAACTCTGTCAGATGGAAGGGAAGAGCAGAAGGGTAGATGGGGCAGATGTTGCCTGGCCGCTCTGGTGAAGCCACGCACAGGGAGAAACAGGCACCATGGGCCTCCAGGCAGGGGGTGCGAGATCCCAGCCAGAGTGCTTCTGCGTCTCAGCCGAGAAGCTTCCTGAGCGTTTGAGGTTGCCTGCAGCTCTCCAGAGGAGCAAAGACATGTGGGGTGTGTTTTGCCTTTCCCTGTGAGGGTGGTGCCCCTGCGGCAGCCCCAGGCCCAGGAGCAACGGCCCCAGAGGAAAGACCGTTCCCACTGAGATTCACTCAGGCTGAGAAGCAGATTTCGCAGGAAGCGGGATGAGAGAGCTTCCTTCGCCAATGCAGAGGCAGCCTAGCGGCCTGCGTCCGCACAGCTGGATTTGGCAGAGAGGCGTTCGCTTTGCCACTGGGAGACGCTGAGATGGGCTCCAAGCACCGAGATTTCCGGGTGCGCGGCCTGCATCTCTCTTGCACTTTCCGGGCTTGGGAAGGCTTTCCTAGCTCACAGCGTTGCTTCCCTGAAAGGAGCAGGCTGAGGAAGTGTGTCCGACGTGACTCCGCCCCTTCCTAGGCGTCCCTGTGCTATTGCCTTTCAGTGCAATGGAAGGCGCAGGACTCCTTGGAAATGAGGCTGGGCTCGGTTGTCTCCCCACTTCAGAGGTCTAGAGCAGAGCACTGAGGAGTCTTTCAGATGGAAGGGAAGCGCTGTTGTGCCCATGGTGAAGACGTTGCTTGGCCGCACTGTTGAAGCAACGCCCAGAGAGAAACAGGCACCGTGGGCCTCCAGGTGGGGGCTCCGGGATCTCAGCCAGAATGCCCCTGCGTCTCAGCTGAGAAGCTACCTCCCAGTTGGAGGCTCCATGCCGCCCTCCAGAAGAGCAAAGACGTGTGGAGTGTGTCTGGCCTTTCCTTGGGAGTGTGGTGCCCTTCCCTCTTTCCCAGGCACAGGAGAAACTGCCCCTGAGCCAAGACCTCTCCAAGGGCTTTTCCCTCAGGCTGAAGCAGATTTTGCAGGAAGCGGGCCTCGAGAGCTTCCTTCGTGGATGCAGAGGCAGCAGAGCGGCCTGCCTTTGCAAAGCTGCATTTGGCAGAGAGGAGCTCGCTTTGGCACTGGGAGGCTGTGAGATCTGCTCCAGGCACCGGGATTGCTGGGTTGGGGCCTGCATCTCGCTTCCACTTCCTGAGCTGCCAAAGACTTTGCTAGCTCACAGCCTCGCTAGCCATGAAGGAGCAGGCTGAGGGAGTGTGTCAGACATGACTCAGCACTTTCCTGGGCTTGCCTGTGGTTTTGCCTTTCCACTCCAACTAGGCCCCAGGACTCCTTGCACAGGAGGAGGAGCCCGGTTGTCTCCAATCGTCCTAGGGCTAGAGTAGAGCAGGGAGAACTCTGTCAGATGGAAGGGAAGAGCAGAAGGGTAGATGGGACAGATGTTGCCTGGCCGCTCTGGTGAAGCCACGCACAGGGAGAAACAGGCACCATGGGCCTCCAGGCAGGGGATGCGAGATCCCAGCCAGAGTGCTTCTGCGTCTCAGCCGAGAAGCTTCCTGAGCGTTTGAGGTTGCCTGCAGCTCTCCAGAGGAGCAAAGACATATGGGGTGTGTTTGGCCTTTCCCTGTGAGGGTGGTGCCCCTGCGGCAGCCCCAGGCCCAGGAGCAACGGCCCCAGAGGAAAGACCGTTCCCACTGAGATTCACTCAGGCTGAGAAGCAGATTTCGCAGGAAGCGGGATGAGAGAGCTTCCTTCGCCAATGCAGAGGCAGCCTAGCGGCCTGCGTCTGCACAGCTGGATTTGGCAGAGAGGCGTTCGCTTTGCCACTGGGAGACGCTGAGATGGGCTCCAAGCACCGAGATTTGCGGGTGCGCGGCCTGCATCTCTCTTGCACTTTCCGGGCTTGGGAAGGCTTTCCTAGCTCACAGCGTTGCTTCCCTGAAAGGAGCAGGCTGAGGAAGTGTGTCCGACGTGACTCCGCCCCTTCCTAGGCGTCCCTGTGCTATTGCCTTTCAGTGCAATGGAAGGCGCAGGACTCCTTTGAAAGGAGGCTGGGCTCGGTTGTCTCCCCACTTCAGAGGTCTAGAGCAGAGCACTGAGAAGTCTGTCAGATGGAAGGGAAGCGCTGTTGTGCCCATGGTGAAGACGTTGCTTGGCCGCACTGTTGAAGCAACGCCCAGAGAGAAACAGGCACCGTGGGCCTCCAGGCAGGGGCTGCGGGATCACAGCCAGAATGCCCCTGCGTCTCAGCTGAGAAGCTACCTCCCAGTTGGAGGCTCCATGCCGCCCTCCAGAAGAGCAAAGACGTGTGGAGTGTGTCTGGCCTTTCCTTGGGAGTGTGGTGCCCTTCCCTCTTCCCCAGGCACAGGAGAAACTGCCCCTGAGCCAAGACCTCTCCAAGGGCTTTTCCCTCAGGCTGAAGCAGATTTCGCAGGAAGCGGGCCTCGAGAGCTTCCTTCGTGGATGCAGAGGCAGCAGAGCGGCCTGCCTTTGCAAAGCTGCATTTGGCAGAGAGGAGCTCGCTTTGGCACTGGGAGGCTGTGAGATCTGCTCCAGGCACCGGGATTGCTGGGTTGGGGCCTGCATCTCGCTTCCACTTCCTGAGCTGCCAAAGACTTTGCTAGCTCACAGCCTCGCTAGCCATGAAGGAGCAGGCTGAGGGAGTGTGTCAGACATGACTCAGCACTTTCCTGGGCTTGCCTGTGGTTTTGCCTTTCCACTCCAACTAGGCCCCAGGACTCCTTGCACAGGAGGAGGAGCCCGGTTGTCTCCAAACGTCCTAGGGCTAGAGTAGAGCAGGGAGAACTCTGTCAGATGGAAGGGAAGAGCAGAAGGGTAGATGGGGCAGATGTTGCCTGGCCGCTCTGGTGAAGCCACGCACAGGGAGAAACAGGCACCATGGGCCTCAAGGCAGGGGATGCGAGACCCCAGCCAGAGTGCTTCTGCGTCTCAGCCGAGAAGCTTCCTGAGCGTTTGAGGTTGCCTGCAGCTCTCCAGAGGAGCAAAGACATGTGGGGTGTGTTTGGCCTTTCCCTGTGAGTGTGGTGCCCCTGCGGCAGCCCCAGGCCCAGGAGCAACGGCCCCAGAGGAAAGACCGTTCCCACTGAGATTCACTCAGGCTGAGAAGCAGATTTCGCAGGAAGCGGGATGAGAGAGCTTCCTTCGCCAATGCAGAGGCAGCCTAGCGGCCTGCGTCTGCACAGCTGGATTTGGCAGAGAGGCGTTCGCTTTGCCACTGGGAGACGCTGAGATGGGCTCCATGCACCGAGATTTCCGGGTGCGCGGCCTGCATCTCTCTTGCACTTTCCGGGCTTGGGAAGGCTTTCCTAGCTCACAGCGTTGTTTCCCTGAAAGGAGCAGGCTGAGGAAGTGTGTCCGACGTGACTCAGCCCCTTCCTAGGCGTCCCTGTGCTATTGCCTTTCAGTGCAATGGAAGGCGCAGGACTCCTTGGAAAGGAGGCTGGGCTCGGTTGTCTCCCCACTTCAGAGGTCTAGAGCAGAGCACTGAGAAGTCTGTCAGATGGAAGGGAAGCGCTGTTGTGCCCATGGTGAAGACGTTGCTTGGCCGCACTGTTGAAGCAACGCCCAGAGAGAAACAGGCACCGTGGGCCTCCAGGCAGGGGCTGCGGGATCACAGCCAGAATGCCCCTGCGTCTCAGCTGAGAAGCTACCTCCCAGTTGGAGGCTCCATGCCGCCCTCCAGAAGAGCAAAGACGTGTGGAGTGTGTCTGGCCTTTCCTTGGGAGTGTGGTGCCCTTCCCTCTTCCCCAGGCACAGGAGAAACTGCCCCTGAGCCAAGACCTCTCCAAGGGCTTTTCCCTCAGGCTGAAGCAGATTTCGCAGGAAGCGGGCCTCGAGAGCTTCCTTCGTGGATGCAGAGGCAGCAGAGCGGCCTGCCTTTGCAAAGCTGCATTTGGCAGAGAGGAGCTCGCTTTGGCACTGGGAGGCTGTGAGATCTGCTCCAGGCACCGGGATTGCTGGGTTAGGGCCTGCATCTCGCTTCCACTTCCTGAGCTGCCAAAGACTTTGCTAGCTCACAGCCTCGCTAGCCATGAAGGAGCAGGCTGAGGGAGTGTGTCAGACATGACTCAGCACTTTCCTGGGCTTGCCTGTGGTTTTGCCTTTCCACTCCAACTAGGCCCCAGGACTCCTTGCACAGGAGGAGGAGCCCGGTTGTCTCCAAACGTCCTAGGGCTAGAGTAGAGCAGGGAGAACTCTGTCAGATGGAAGGGAAGAGCAGAAGGGTAGATGGGGCAGATGTTGCCTGGCCGCTCTGGTGAAGCCACGCACAGGGAGAAACAGGCACCATGGGCCTCAAGGCAGGGGATTCGAGACCCCAGCCAGAGTGCTTCTGCGTCTCAGCCGAGAAGCTTCCTGAGCGTTTGAGGTTGCCTGCAGCTCTCCAGAGGAGCAAAGACATGTGGGGTGTGTTTGGCCTTTCCCTGTGAGTGTGGTGCCCCTGCGGCAGCCCCAGGCCCAGGAGCAACGGCCCCAGAGGAAAGACCGTTCCCACTGAGATTCACTCAGGCTGAGAAGCAGATTTCGCAGGAAGCGGGATGAGAGAGCTTCCTTCGCCAATGCAGAGGCAGCCTAGCGGCCTGCGTCTGCACAGCTGGATTTGGCAGAGAGGCGTTCGCTTTGCCACTGGGAGACGCTGAGATGGGCTCCATGCACCGAGATTTCCGGGTGCGCGGCCTGCATCTCTCTTGCACTTTCCGGGCTTGGGAAGGCTTTCCTAGCTCACAGCGTTGTTTCCCTGAAAGGAGCAGGCTGAGGAAGTGTGTCCGACGTGACTCAGCCCCTTCCTAGGCGTCCCTGTGCTATTGCCTTTCAGTGCAATGGAAGGCGCAGGACTCCTTGGAAAGGAGGCTGGGCTCGGTTGTCTCCCCACTTCAGAGGTCTAGAGCAGAGCACTGAGAAGTCTGTCAGATGGAAGGGAAGCGCTGTTGTGCCCATGGTGAAGACGTTGCTTGGCCGCACTGTTGAAGCAACGCCCAGAGAGAAACAGGCACCGTGGGCCTCCAGGCAGGGGCTGCGGGATCACAGCCAGAATGCCCCTGCGTCTCAGCTGAGAAGCTACCTCCCAGTTGGAGGCTCCATGCCGCCCTCCAGAAGAGCAAAGACGTGTGGAGTGTGTCTGGCCTTTCCTTGGGAGTGTGGTGCCCTTCCCTCTTCCCCAGGCACAGGAGAAACTGCCCCTGAGCCAAGACCTCTCCAAGGGCTTTTCCCTCAGGCTGAAGCAGATTTCGCAGGAAGCGGGCCTCGAGAGCTTCCTTCGTGGATGCAGAGGCAGCAGAGCGGCCTGCCTTTGCAAAGCTGCATTTGGCAGAGAGGAGCTCGCTTTGGCACTGGGAGGCTGTGAGATCTGCTCCAGGCACCGGGATTGCTGGGTTGGGGCCTGCATCTCGCTTCCACTTCCTGAGCTGCCAAAGACTTTGCTAGCTCACAGCCTCGCTAGCCATGAAGGAGCAGGCTGAGGGAGTGTGTCAGACATGACTCAGCACTTTCCTGGGCTTGCCTGTGGTTTTGCCTTTCCACTCCAACTAGGCCCCAGGACTCCTCGCACAGGAGGAGAAGCCCGGTAGTCTCCAAACGTCCTAGGGCTAGAGTAGAGCAGGGAGAACTCTGTCAGATGGAAGGGAAGAGCAGAAGGGTAGATGGGGCAGATGTTGCCTGGCCGCTCTGGTGAAGCCACGCACAGGGAGAAACAGGCACCATGGGCCTCCAGGCAGGGGATGCGAGATCCCAGCCAGAGTGCTTCTGCGTCTCAGTCGAGAAGCTTCCTGAGCGTTTGAGGTTGCCTGCAGCTCTCCAGAGGAGCAAAGACATGTGGGGTGTGTTTGGCCTTTCCCTGTGAGGGTGGTGCCCCTGCGGCAGCCCCAGGCCCAGGAGCAACGGCCCCAGAGGAAAGACCGTTCCCACTGAGATTCACTCAGGCTGAGAAGCAGATTTCGCAGGAAGCGGGATGAGAGAGCTTCCTTCGCCAATGCAGAGGCAGCCTAGCGGCCTGCGTCTGCACAGCTGGATTTGGCAGAGAGGCGTTCGCTTTGCCACTGGGAGACGCTGAGATGGGCTCCAAGCCCCGAGATTTCCGGGTGCGCGGCCTGCATCTCTCTTGCACTTTCCGAGCTTGGGAAGGCTTTCCTAGCTCACAGCGTTGCTTCCCTGAAAGGAGCAGGCTGAGGAAGTGTGTCCGACGTGACTCAGCCCCTTCCTAGGCGTCCCTGTGCTATTGCCTTTCAGTGCAATGGAAGGCGCAGGACTCCTTGGAAAGGAGGCTGGGCTCGGTTGTCTCCCCACTTCAGAGGTCTAGAGCAGAGCACTGAGAAGTCTGTCAGATGGAAGGGAAGCGCTGTTGTGCCCATGGTGAAGACGTTGCTTGGCCGCACTGTTGAAGCAACGCCCAGAGAGAAACAGGCACCGTGGGCCTCCAGGCAGGGGCTGCGGGATCACAGCCAGAATGCCCCTGCGTCTCAGCTGAGAAGCTACCTCCCAGTTGGAGGCTCCATGCCGCCCTCCAGAAGAGCAAAGACGTGTGGAGTGTGTCTGGCCTTTCCTTGGGAGTGTGGTGCCCTTCCCTCTTCCCCAGGCACAGGAGAAACTGCCCCTGAGCCAAGACCTCTCCAAGGGCTTTTCCCTCAGGCTGAAGCAGATTTCGCAGGAAGCGGGCCTCGAGAGCTTCCTTCGTGGATGCAGAGGCAGCAGAGCGGCCTGCCTTTGCAAAGCTGCATTTGGCAGAGAGGAGCTCGCTTTGGCACTGGGAGGCTGTGAGATCTGCTCCAGGCACCGGGATTGCTGGGT
The DNA here is from genome assembly GCF_049115385.1 of Moschus berezovskii. NCBI lineage: Eukaryota > Metazoa > Chordata > Mammalia > Artiodactyla > Moschidae > Moschus > Moschus berezovskii. The sequence goes on from NC_142476.1 coordinate 480,484, forward strand.
TGGGGCCTGCATCTCGCTTCCACTTCCTGAGCTGCCAAAGACTTTGCTAGCTCACAGCCTCGCTAGCCATGAAGGAGCAGGCTGAGGGAGTGTGTCAGACATGACTCAGCACTTTCCTGGGCTTGCCTGTGGTTTTGCCTTTCCACTCCAACTAGGCCCCAGGACTCCTCGCACAGGAGGAGGAGCCCGGTTGTCTCCAAACGTCCTAGGGCTAGAGTAGAGCAGGGAGAACTCTGTCAGATGGAAGGGAAGAGCAGAAGGGTAGATGGGGCAGATGTTGCCTGGCCGCTCTGGTGAAGCCACGCACAGGGAGAAACAGGCACCATGGGCCTCCAGGCAGGGGATGCGAGATCCCAGCCAGAGTGCTTCTGCGTCTCAGCCGAGAAGCTTCCTGAGCGTTTGAGGTTGCCTGCAGCTCTCCAGAGGAGCAAAGACATGTGGGGTGTGTTTGGCCTTTCCCTGTGAGGGTGGTGCCCTTGCGGCAGCCCCAGGCCCAGGAGCAACGGCCCCAGAGGAAAGACCGTTCCCACTGAGATTCACTCAGGCTGAGAAGCAGATTTCGCAGGAAGCGGGATGAGAGAGCTTCCTTCGCCAATGCAGAGGCAGCCTAGCGGCCTGCGTCTGCACAGCTGGATTTGGCAGAGAGGCGTTCGCTTTGCCACTGGGAGACGCTGAGATGGGCTCCAAGCCCCGAGATTTGCGGGTGCGCGGCCTGCATCTCTCTTGCACTTTCCGAGCTTGGGAAGGCTTTCCTAGCTCACAGCGTTGCTTGCCTGAAAGGAGCAGGCTGAGGAAGTGTGTCCGACGTGACTCAGCCCCTTCCTAGGCGTCCCTGTGCTATTGCCTTTCAGTGCAATGGAAGGCGCAGGACTCCTTGGAAAGGAGGCTGGGCTCGGTTGTCTCCCCACTTCAGAGGTCTAGAGCAGAGCACTGAGAAGTCTGTCAGATGGAAGGGAAGCGCTGTTGTGCCCATGGTGAAGACGTTGCTTGGCCGCACTGTTGAAGCAACGCCCAGAGAGAAACAGGCACCGTGGGCCTCCAGGCAGGGGCTGCGGGATCACAGCCAGAATGCCCCTGCGTCTCAGCTGAGAAGCTACCTCCCAGTTGGAGGCTCCATGCCGCCCTCCAGAAGAGCAAAGACGTGTGGAGTGTGTCTGGCCTTTCCTTGGGAGTGTGGTGCCCTTCCCTCTTCCCCAGGCACAGGAGAAACTGCCCCTGAGCCAAGACCTCTCCAAGGGCTTTTCCCTCAGGCTGAAGCAGATTTCGCAGGAAGCGGGCCTCGAGAGCTTCCTTCGTGGATGCAGAGGCAGCAGAGCGGCCTGCCTTTGCAAAGCTGCATTTGGCAGAGAGGAGCTCGCTTTGGCACTGGGAGGCTGTGAGATCTGCTCCAGGCACCGGGATTGCTGGGTTGGGGCCTGCATCTCGCTTCCACTTCCTGAGCTGCCAAAGACTTTGCTAGCTCACAGCCTCGCTAGCCATGAAGGAGCAGGCTGAGGGAGTGTGTCAGACATGACTCAGCACTTTCCTGGGCTTGCCTGTGGTTTTGCCTTTCCACTCCAACTAGGCCCCAGGACTCCTTGCACAGGAGGAGGAGCCCGGTTGTCTCCAAACGTCCTAGGGCTAGAGTAGAGCAGGGAGAACTCTGTCAGATGGAAGGGAAGAGCAGTAGGGTAGATGGAGCAGATGTTGCCATTCCGCTCTGGTGAAGCCACGCACAGGGAGAAACAGGCACCATGGGCCTCCAGGCAGGGGATGCGAGATCCCAGCCAGAGTGCTTCTGCGTCTCAGCCGAGAAGCTTCCTGAGCGTTTGAGGTTGCCTGCAGCTCTCCAGAGGAGCAAAGACATGTGGGGTGTGTTTGGCCTTTCCCTGTGAGGGTGGTGCCCCTGCGGCAGCCCCAGGCCCAGGAACAACGGCCCCAGAGGAAAGACCGTTCCCACTGAGATTCACTCAGGCTGAGAAGCAGATTTCGCAGGAAGCGGGATGAGAGAGCTTCCTTCGCCAATGCAGAGGCAGCCTAGCGGCCTGCGTCTGCACAGCTGGATTTGGCAGAGAGGCGTTCGCTTTGCCCCTGGGAGACGCTGAGATGGGCTCCAAGCACCGAGATTTCCGGGTGCGCGGCCTGCATCTCTCTTGCACTTTCCGAGCTTGGGAAGGCTTTCCTAGCTCACAGCGTTGCTTGCCTGAAAGGAGCAGGCTGAGGAAGTGTGTCCGACGTGACTCAGCCCCTTCCTAGGCGTCCCTGTGCTATTGCCTTTCAGTGCAATGGAAGGCGCAGGACTCCTTGGAAAGGAGGCTGGGCTCGGTTGTCTCCCCACTTCAGAGGTCTAGAGCAGAGCACTGAGAAGTCTGTCAGATGGAAGGGAAGCGCTGTTGTGCCCATGGTGAAGACGTTGCTTGGCCGCACTGTTGAAGCAACGCCCAGAGAGAAACAGGCACCGTGGGCCTCCAGGCAGGGGCTGCGGGATCACAGCCAGAATGCCCCTGCGTCTCAGCTGAGAAGCTACCTCCCAGTTGGAGGCTCCATGCCGCCCTCCAGAAGAGCAAAGACGTGTGGAGTGTGTCTGGCCTTTCCTTGGGAGTGTGGTGCCCTTCCCTCTTCCCCAGGCACAGGAGAAACTGCCCCTGAGCCAAGACCTCTCCAAGGGCTTTTCCCTCAGGCTGAAGCAGATTTCGCAGGAAGCGGGCCTCGAGAGCTTCCTTCGTGGATGCAGAGGCAGCAGAGCGGCCTGCCTTTGCAAAGCTGCATTTGGCAGAGAGGAGCTCGCTTTGGCACTGGGAGGCTGTGAGATCTGCTCCAGGCACCGGGATTGCTGGGTTGGGGCCTGCATCTCGCTTCCACTTCCTGAGCTGCCAAAGACTTTGCTAGCTCACAGCCTCGCTAGCCATGAAGGAGCAGGCTGAGGGAGTGTGTCAGACATGACTCAGCACTTTCCTGGGCTTGCCTGTGGTTTTGCCTTTCCACTCCAACTAGGCCCCAGGACTCCTTGCCCAGGAGCAGGAGCCCGGTTGTCTCCAAACGTCCTAGGGCTAGAGTAGAGCAGGGAGAACTCTGTCAGATGGAAGGGAAGAGCAGTAGGGTAGATGGAGCAGATGTTGCCATTCCGCTCTGGTGAAGCCACGCACAGGGAGAAACAGGCACCATGGGCCTCCAGGCAGGGGATGCGAGATCCCAGCCAGAGTGCTTCTGCGTCTCAGCCGAGAAGCTTCCTGAGCGTTTGAGGTTGCCTGCAGCTCTCCAGAGGAGCAAAGACATGTGGGGTGTGTTTGGCCTTTCCCTGTGAGGGTGGTGCCCCTGCGGCAGCCCCAGGCCCAGGAACAACGGCCCCAGAGGAAAGACCGTTCCCACTGAGATTCACTCAGGCTGAGAAGCAGATTTCGCAGGAAGCGGGATGAGAGAGCTTCCTTCGCCAATGCAGAGGCAGCCTAGCGGCCTGCGTCTGCACAGCTGGATTTGGCAGAGAGGCGTTCGCTTTGTCCCTGGGAGACGCTGAGATGGGCTCCAAGCACCGAGATTTCCGGGTGCGCGGCCTGCATCTCTCTTGCACTTTCCGAGCTTGGGAAGGCTTTCCTAGCTCACAGCGTTGCTTCCCTGAAAGGAGCAGGCTGAGGAAGTGTGTCCGACGTGACTCAGCCCCTTCCTAGGCGTCCCTGTGCTATTGCCTTTCAGTGCAATGGAAGGCGCAGGACTCCTTGGAAAGGAGGCTGGGCTCGGTTGTCTCCCCACTTCAGAGGTCTAGAGCAGAGCACTGAGAAGTCTGTCAGATGGAAGGGAAGCGCTGTTGTGCCCATGGTGAAGACGTTGCTTGGCCGCACTGTTGAAGCAACGCCCAGAGAGAAACAGGCACCGTGGGCCTCCAGGCAGGGGCTGCGGGATCACAGCCAGAATGCCCCTGCGTCTCAGCTGAGAAGCTACCTCCCAGTTGGAGGCTCCATGCCGCCCTCCAGAAGAGCAAAGACGTGTGGAGTGTGTCTGGCCTTTCCTTGGGAGTGTGGTGCCCTTCCCTCTTCCCCAGGCACAGGAGAAACTGCCCCTGAGCCAAGACCTCTCCAAGGGCTTTTCCCTCAGGCTGAAGCAGATTTCGCAGGAAGCGGGCCTCGAGAGCTTCCTTCGTGGATGCAGAGGCAGCAGAGCGGCCTGCCTTTGCAAAGCTGCATTTGGCAGAGAGGAGCTCGCTTTGGCACTGGGAGGCTGTGAGATCTGCTCCAGGCACCGGGATTGCTGGGTTGGGGCCTGCATCTCGCTTCCACTTCCTGAGCTGCCAAAGACTTTGCTAGCTCACAGCCTCGCTAGCCATGAAGGAGCAGGCTGAGGGAGTGTGTCAGACATGACTCAGCACTTTCCTGGGCTTGCCTGTGGTTTTGCCTTTCCACTCCAACTAGGCCCCAGGACTCCTTGCACAGGAGGAGGAGCCCGGTTGTCTCCAAACGTCCTAGGGCTAGAGTAGAGCAGGGAGAACTCTGTCAGATGGAAGGGAAGAGCAGTAGGGTAGATGGAGCAGATGTTGCCATTCCGCTCTGGTGAAGCCACGCACAGGGAGAAACAGGCACCATGGGCCTCCAGGCAGGGGATGCGAGATCCCAGCCAGAGTGCTTCTGCGTCTCAGCCGAGAAGCTTCCTGAGCGTTTGAGGTTGCCTGCAGCTCTCCAGAGGAGCAAAGACATGTGGGGTGTGTTTGGCCTTTCCCTGTGAGGGTGGTGCCCCTGCGGCAGCCCCAGGCCCAGGAACAACGGCCCCAGAGGAAAGACCGTTCCCACTGAGATTCACTCAGGCTGAGAAGCAGATTTCGCAGGAAGCGGGATGAGAGAGCTTCCTTCGCCAATGCAGAGGCAGCCTAGCGGCCTGCGTCTGCACAGCTGGATTTGGCAGAGAGGCGTTCGCTTTGCCCCTGGGAGACGCTGAGATGGGCTCCAAGCACCGAGATTTCCGGGTGCGCGGCCTGCATCTCTCTTGCACTTTCCGAGCTTGGGAAGGCTTTCCTAGCTCACAGCGTTGCTTCCCTGAAAGGAGCAGGCTGAGGAAGTGTGTCCGACGTGACTCAGCCCCTTCCTAGGCGTCCCTGTGCTATTGCCTTTCAGTGCAATGGAAGGCGCAGGACTCCTTGGAAAGGAGGCTGGGCTCGGTTGTCTCCCCACTTCAGAGGTCTAGAGCAGAGCACTGAGAAGTCTGTCAGATGGAAGGGAAGCGCTGTTGTGCCCATGGTGAAGACGTTGCTTGGCCGCACTGTTGAAGCAACGCCCAGAGAGAAACAGGCACCGTGGGCCTCCAGGCAGGGGCTGCGGGATCACAGCCAGAATGCCCCTGCGTCTCAGCTGAGAAGCTACCTCCCAGTTGGAGGCTCCATGCCGCCCTCCAGAAGAGCAAAGACGTGTGGAGTGTGTCTGGCCTTTCCTTGGGAGTGTGGTGCCCTTCCCTCTTCCCCAGGCACAGGAGAAACTGCCCCTGAGCCAAGACCTCTCCAAGGGCTTTTCCCTCAGGCTGAAGCAGATTTCGCAGGAAGCGGGCCTCGAGAGCTTCCTTCGTGGATGCAGAGGCAGCAGAGCGGCCTGCCTTTGCAAAGCTGCATTTGGCAGAGAGGAGCTCGCTTTGGCACTGGGAGGCTGTGAGATCTGCTCCAGGCACCGGGATTGCTGGGTTGGGGCCTGCATCTCGCTTCCACTTCCTGAGCTGCCAAAGACTTTGCTAGCTCACAGCCTCGCTAGCCATGAAGGAGCAGGCTGAGGGAGTGTGTCAGACATGACTCAGCACTTTCCTGGGCTTGCCTGTGGTTTTGCCTTTCCACTCCAACTAGGCCCCAGGACTCCTTGCACAGGAGGAGGAGCCCGGTTGTCTCCAAACGTCCTAGGGCTAGAGTAGAGCAGGGAGAACTCTGTCAGATGGAAGGGAAGAGCAGTAGGGTAGATGGAGCAGATGTTGCCATTCCGCTCTGGTGAAGCCACGCACAGGGAGAAACAGGCACCATGGGCCTCCAGGCAGGGGATGCGAGATCCCAGCCAGAGTGCTTCTGCGTCTCAGCCGAGAAGCTTCCTGAGCGTTTGAGGTTGCCTGCAGCTCTCCAGAGGAGCAAAGACATGTGGGGTGTGTTTGGCCTTTCCCTGTGAGGGTGGTGCCCCTGCGGCAGCCCCAGGCCCAGGAACAACGGCCCCAGAGGAAAGACCGTTCCCACTGAGATTCACTCAGGCTGAGAAGCAGATTTCGCAGGAAGCGGGATGAGAGAGCTTCCTTCGCCAATGCAGAGGCAGCCTAGCGGCCTGCGTCTGCACAGCTGGATTTGGCAGAGAGGCGTTCGCTTTGCCCCTGGGAGACGCTGAGATGGGCTCCAAGCACCGAGATTTCCGGGTGCGCGGCCTGCATCTCTCTTGCACTTTCCGAGCTTGGGAAGGCTTTCCTAGCTCACAGCGTTGCTTCCCTGAAAGGAGCAGGCTGAGGAAGTGTGTCCGACGTGACTCAGCCCCTTCCTAGGCGTCCCTGTGCTATTGCCTTTCAGTGCAATGGAAGGCGCAGGACTCCTTGGAAAGGAGGCTGGGCTCGGTTGTCTCCCCACTTCAGAGGTCTAGAGCAGAGCACTGAGAAGTCTGTCAGATGGAAGGGAAGCGCTGTTGTGCCCATGGTGAAGACGTTGCTTGGCCGCACTGTTGAAGCAACGCCCAGAGAGAAACAGGCACCGTGGGCCTCCAGGCAGGGGCTGCGGGATCACAGCCAGAATGCCCCTGCGTCTCAGCTGAGAAGCTACCTCCCAGTTGGAGGCTCCATGCCGCCCTCCAGAAGAGCAAAGACGTGTGGAGTGTGTCTGGCCTTTCCTTGGGAGTGTGGTGCCCTTCCCTCTTCCCCAGGCACAGGAGAAACTGCCCCTGAGCCAAGACCTCTCCAAGGGCTTTTCCCTCAGGCTGAAGCAGATTTCGCAGGAAGCGGGCCTCGAGAGCTTCCTTCGTGGATGCAGAGGCAGCAGAGCGGCCTGCCTTTGCAAAGCTGCATTTGGCAGAGAGGAGCTCGCTTTGGCACTGGGAGGCTGTGAGATCTGCTCCAGGCACCGGGATTGCTGGGTTGGGGCCTGCATCTCGCTTCCACTTCCTGAGCTGCCAAAGACTTTGCTAGCTCACAGCCTCGCTAGCCATGAAGGAGCAGGCTGAGGGAGTGTGTCAGACATGACTCAGCACTTTCCTGGGCTTGCCTGTGGTTTTGCCTTTCCACTCCAACTAGGCCCCAGGACTCCTTGCACAGGAGGAGGAGCCCGGTTGTCTCCAAACGTCCTAGGGCTAGAGTAGAGCAGGGAGAACTCTGTCAGATGGAAGGGAAGAGCAGTAGGGTAGATGGAGCAGATGTTGCCATTCCGCTCTGGTGAAGCCACGCACAGGGAGAAACAGGCACCATGGGCCTCCAGGCAGGGGATGCGAGATCCCAGCCAGAGTGCTTCTGCGTCTCAGCCGAGAAGCTTCCTGAGCGTTTGAGGTTGCCTGCAGCTCTCCAGAGGAGCAAAGACATGTGGGGTGTGTTTGGCCTTTCCCTGTGAGGGTGGTGCCCCTGCGGCAGCCCCAGGCCCAGGAACAACGGCCCCAGAGGAAAGACCGTTCCCACTGAGATTCACTCAGGCTGAGAAGCAGATTTCGCAGGAAGCGGGATGAGAGAGCTTCCTTCGCCAATGCAGAGGCAGCCTAGCGGCCTGCGTCTGCACAGCTGGATTTGGCAGAGAGGCGTTCGCTTTGCCCCTGGGAGACGCTGAGATGGGCTCCAAGCACCGAGATTTCCGGGTGCGCGGCCTGCATCTCTCTTGCACTTTCCGAGCTTGGGAAGGCTTTCCTAGCTCACAGCGTTGCTTCCCTGAAAGGAGCAGGCTGAGGAAGTGTGTCCGACGTGACTCAGCCCCTTCCTAGGCGTCCCTGTGCTATTGCCTTTCAGTGCAATGGAAGGCGCAGGACTCCTTGGAAAGGAGGCTGGGCTCGGTTGTCTCCCCACTTCAGAGGTCTAGAGCAGAGCACTGAGAAGTCTGTCAGATGGAAGGGAAGCGCTGTTGTGCCCATGGTGAAGACGTTGCTTGGCCGCACTGTTGAAGCAACGCCCAGAGAGAAACAGGCACCGTGGGCCTCCAGGCAGGGGCTGCGGGATCACAGCCAGAATGCCCCTGCGTCTCAGCTGAGAAGCTACCTCCCAGTTGGAGGCTCCATGCCGCCCTGCAGGAGAGCAAAGACGTGTGGAGTGTGTCTGGCCTTTCCTTGGGACTGTGGTGCCCTTCCCTCTTCCCCAGGCACAGGAGAAACTGCCCCTGAGCCAAGACCTCTCCAAGGGCTTTTCCCTCAGGCTGAAGCAGATTTCGCAGGAAGCGGGCCTCGAGAGCTTCCTTCGTGGATGCAGAGGCAGCAGAGCGGCCTGCCTTTGCAAAGCTGCATTTGGCAGAGAGGAGCTCGCTTTGGCACTGGGAGGCTGTGAGATCTGCTCCAGGCACCGGGATTGCTGGGTTGGGGCCTGCATCTCGCTTCCACTTCCTGAGCTGCCAAAGACTTTGCTAGCTCACAGCCTCGCTAGCCATGAAGGAGCAGGCTGAGGGAGTGTGTCAGACATGACTCAGCACTTTCCTGGGCTTGCCTGTGGTTTTGCCTTTCCACTCCAACTAGGCCCCAGGACTCCTTGCACAGGAGGAGGAGCCCGGTTGTCTCCAAACGTCCTAGGGCTAGAGTAGAGCAGGGAGAACTCTGTCAGATGGAAGGGAAGAGCAGTAGGGTAGATGGAGCAGATGTTGCCATTCCGCTCTGGTGAAGCCACGCACAGGGAGAAACAGGCACCATGGGCCTCCAGGCAGGGGATGCGAGATCCCAGCCAGAGTGCTTCTGCGTCTCAGCCGAGAAGCTTCCTGAGCGTTTGAGGTTGCCTGCAGCTCTCCAGAGGAGCAAAGACATGTGGGGTGTGTTTGGCCTTTCCCTGTGAGGGTGGTGCCCCTGCGGCAGCCCCAGGCCCAGGAACAACGGCCCCAGAGGAAAGACCGTTCCCACTGAGATTCACTCAGGCTGAGAAGCAGATTTCGCAGGAAGCGGGATGAGAGAGCTTCCTTCGCCAATGCAGAGGCAGCCTAGCGGCCTGCGTCTGCACAGCTGGATTTGGCAGAGAGGCGTTCGCTTTGCCCCTGGGAGACGCTGAGATGGGCTCCAAGCACCGAGATTTCCGGGTGCGCGGCCTGCATCTCTCTTGCACTTTCCGAGCTTGGGAAGGCTTTCCTAGCTCACAGCGTTGCTTCCCTGAAAGGAGCAGGCTGAGGAAGTGTGTCCGACGTGACTCAGCCCCTTCCTAGGCGTCCCTGTGCTATTGCCTTTCAGTGCAATGGAAGGCGCAGGACTCCTTGGAAAGGAGGCTGGGCTCGGTTGTCTCCCCACTTCAGAGGTCTAGAGCAGAGCACTGAGAAGTCTGTCAGATGGAAGGGAAGCGCTGTTGTGCCCATGGTGAAGACGTTGCTTGGCCGCACTGTTGAAGCAACGCCCAGAGAGAAACAGGCACCGTGGGCCTCCAGGCAGGGGCTGCGGGATCACAGCCAGAATGCCCCTGCGTCTCAGCTGAGAAGCTACCTCCCAGTTGGAGGCTCCATGCCGCCCTGCAGGAGAGCAAAGACGTGTGGAGTGTGTCTGGCCTTTCCTTGGGACTGTGGTGCCCTTCCCTCTTCCCCAGGCACAGGAGAAACTGCCCCTGAGCCAAGACCTCTCCAAGGGCTTTTCCCTCAGGCTGAAGCAGATTTCGCAGGAAGCGGGCCTCGAGAGCTTCCTTCGTGGATGCAGAGGCAGCAGAGCGGCCTGCCTTTGCAAAGCTGCATTTGGCAGAGAGGAGCTCGCTTTGGCACTGGGAGGCTGTGAGATCTGCTCCAGGCACCGGGATTGCTGGGTTGGGGCCTGCATCTCGCTTCCACTTCCTGAGCTGCCAAAGACTTTGCTAGCTCACAGCCTCGCTAGCCATGAAGGAGCAGGCTGAGGGAGTGTGTCAGACATGACTCAGCACTTTCCTGGGCTTGCCTGTGGTTTTGCCTTTCCACTCCAACTAGGCCCCAGGACTCCTTGCACAGGAGGAGGAGCCCGGTTGTCTCCAAACGTCCTAGGGCTAGAGTAGAGCAGGGAGAACTCTGTCAGATGGAAGGGAAGAGCAGAAGGGTAGATGGGGCAGATGTTGCCTGGCCTCTCTGGTGAAGCCACGCACAGGGAGAAACAGGCACCATGGGCCTCCAGGCAGGGGATGCGAGATCCCAGCCAGAGTGCTTCTGCGTCTCAGCCGAGAAGCTTCCTGAGCGTTTGAGGTTGCCTGCAGCTCTCCAGAGGAGCAAAGACATGTGGGGTGTGTTTGGCCTTTCCCTGTGAGGGTGGTGCCCTTGCGGCAGCCCCAGGCCCAGGAGCAACGGCCCCAGAGGAAAGACCGTTCCCACTGAGATTCACTCAGGCTGAGAAGCAGATTTCGCAGGAAGCGGGATGAGAGAGCTTCCTTCGCCAATGCAGAGGCAGCCTAGCGGACTGCGTCTGCACAGCTGCATTTGGCAGAGAGGCGTTCACTTTGCCACTGGGAGACGCTGAGATGGGCTCCAAGCACCGAGATTTCCGGGTGCGCGGCCTGCATCTCTCTTGCACTTTCCGAGCTTGGGAAGGCTTTCCTAGCTCACAGCGTTGCTTCCCTGAAAGGAGCAGGCTGAGGAAGTGTGTCTGACGTGACTCAGCCCCTTCCTAGGCGTCCCTGTGCTATTGCCTTTCAGTGCAATGGAAGGCGCAGGACTCCTTGGAAAGGAGGCTGGGCTCGGTTGTCTCCCCACTTCAGAGGTCTAGAGCAGAGCACTGAGAAGTCTGTCAGATGGAAGGGAAGCGCTGTTGTGCCCATGGTGAAGACGTTGCTTGGCCTCACTGTTGAAGCAACGCCCAGAGAGAAACAGGCACCGTGGGCCTCCAGGCAGGGGCTGCGGGATCACAGCCAGAATGCCCCTCCGTCTCAGCTGAGAAGCTACCTCCCAGTTGGAGGCTCCATGCCGCCCTCCAGAAGAGCAAAGACGTGTGGAGTGTGTCTGGCCTTTCCTTGGGAGTGTGGTGCCCTTCCCTCTTCCCCAGGCACAGGAGAAACTGCCCCAGAGCCAAGACCTCTCCAAGGGCTTTTCCCTCAGGCTGAAGCAGATTTTGCAGGAAGCGGGCCTCGAGAGCTTCCTTCGTGGATGCAGAGGCAGCAGAGCGGCCTGCCTTTGCAAAGCTGCATTTGGCAGAGAGGAGCTCGCTTTGGCACTGGGAGGCTGTGAGATCTGCTCCAGGCACCGGGATTGCTGGGTTGGGGCCTGCATCTCGCTTCCACTTCCTGAGCTGCCAAAGACTTTGCTAGCTCACAGCCTCGCTAGCCATGAAGGAGCAGGCTGAGGGAGTGTGTCAGACATGACTCAGCACTTTCCTGGGCTTGCCTGTGGTTTTGCCTTTCCACTCCAACTAGGCCCCAGGACTCCTTGCACAGGAGGAGGAGCCCGGTTGTCTCCAAACGTCCTAGGGCTAGAGTAGAGCAGGGAGAACTCTGTCAGATGGAAGGGAAGAGCAGAAGGGTAGATGGGGCAGATGTTGCCTGGCCGCTCTGGTGAAGCCACGCACAGGGAGAAACAGGCACCATGGGCCTCCAGGCAGGGGATGCGAGATCCCAGCCAGAGTGCTTCTGCGTCCCAGCCGAGAAGCTTCCTGAGCGTTTGAGGTTGCCTGCAGCTCTCCAGAGGAGCAAAGACATGTGGGGTGTGTTTGGCCTTTCCCTGTGAGGGTGGTGCCCCTGCGGCAGCCCCAGGCCCAGGAGCAACGGCCCCAGAGGAAAGACCGTTCCCACTGAGATTCACTCAGGCTGAGAAGCAGATTTCGCAGGAAGCGGGATGAGAGAGCTTCCTTCGCCAATGCAGAGGCAGCCTAGCGGCCTGCGTCTGCACAGCTGGATTTGGCAGAGAGGCGTTCGCTTTGCCACTGGGAGACGCTGAGATGGGCTCCAAGCACCGAGATTTCCGGGTGCGCGGCCTGCATCTCTCTTGCACTTTCCGAGCTTGGGAAGGCTTTCCTAGCTCACAGCGTTGCTTCCCTGAAAGGAGCAGGCTGAGGAAGTGTGTCCGACGTGACTCAGCCCCTTCCTAGGCGTCCCTGTGCTATTGCCTTTCAGTGCAATGGAAGGCGCAGGACTCCTTGGAAAGGAGGCTGGGCTCGGTTGTCTCCCCACTTCAGAGGTCTAGAGCAGAGCACTGAGAAGTCTGTCAGATGGAAGGGAAGCGCTGTTGTGCCCATGGTGAAGACGTTGCTTGGCCGCACTGTTGAAGCAACGCCCAGAGAGAAACAGGCACCGTGGGCCTCCAGGCAGGGGCTGCGGGATCACAGCCAGAATGCCCCTGCGTCTCAGCTGAGAAGCTACCTCCCAGTTGGAGGCTCCATGCCGCCCTCCAGAAGAGCAAAGACGTGTGGAGTGTGTCTGGCCTTTCCTTGGGAGTGTGGTGCCCTTCCCTCTTCCCCAGGCACAGGAGAAACTGCCCCTGAGCCAAGACCTCTCCAAGGGCTTTTCCCTCAGGCTGAAGCAGATTTCGCAGGAAGCGGGCCTCGAGAGCTTCCTTCGTGGATGCAGAGGCAGCAGAGCGGCCTGCCTTTGCAAAGCTGCATTTGGCAGAGAGGAGCTCGCTTTGGCACTGGGAGGCTGTGAGATCTGCTCCAGGCACCGGGATTGCTGGGTTGGGGCCTGCATCTCGCTTCCACTTCCTGAGTTGCCAAAGACTTTGCTAGCTCACAGCCTCGCCAGCCATGAAGGAACAGGCTGAGGGAGTGTGTCAGACATGACTCAGCACTTTCCTGGGCTTGCCTGTGGTTTTGCCTTTCCACTCCAACTAGGCCCCAGGACTCCTTGCACAGGAGGAGGAGCCCGGTTGTCTCCAAACGTCCTAGGGCTAGAGTAGAGCAGGGAGAACTCTGTCAGATGGAAGGGAAGGGCAGAAAGGTAGATGGGGCAGATGTTGCCAGGCCGCTCTGGCGAAGCCACGCACAGGGAGAAACAGGCACCATGGGCCTCCAGGCAGAGGATGCGAGATCCCAGCCAGAGTGCTTCTGCGTCTCAGCCGAGAAGCTTCCTGAGCGTTTGAGGTTGCCTGCAGCTCTCCAGAGGAGCAAAGACATGTGGGGTGTGTTTGGCTTTTCCCTGTGAGGGTGGTGCCCCTGCGGCAGCCCCAGGCCCAGGAGCAACGGCCCCAGAGGAAAGACCGTTCCCACTGAGATTCACTCAGGCTGAGAAGCAGATTTCGCCGGAAGCGGAATGAGAGAGCTTCCTTCGCCAATGCAGAGGCAGCCTAGGGGCCTGCGTCCGCACAGCTGGATTTGGCAGAGAGGCGTTCGCTTTGCCACTGGGAGACGCTGAGATGGGCTCCAAGCCCCGAGATTTCCGGGTGAGCGGCCTGCATCTCTCTTGCACTTTCCGAGCTTGGGAAGGCTTTCCTAGCTCACAGCGTTGCTTCCCTGAAAGGAGCAGGCTGAGGAAGTGTGTCCGACGTGACTCAGCCCCTTCCTAGGCGTCCCTGTGCTATTGCCTTTCAGTGCAATGGAAGGCGCAGGACTTCTTGGAAAGGAGGCTGGGCTCAGTTGTCTCCCCACTTCAGAGGTCTAGAGCAGAGCACTGAGAAGTCTGTCAGATGGAAGGGAAGCGCTGTTGTGCCCATGGTGAAGACGTTGCTTGGCCGCACTGTTGAAGCAACGCCCAGAGAGAAACAGGCACCGTGGGCCTCCAGGCAGGGGCTGCGGGATCACAGCCAGAATGCCCCTGCGTCTCAGCTGAGAAGCTACCTCCCAGTTGGAGGCTCCATGCCGCCCTCTAGAAGAGCAAAGACGTGTGGAGTGTGTCTGGCCTTTCCTTGGGAGTGTGGTGCCCTTCCCTCTTCCCCAGGCACAGGAGAAACTGCCCCTGAGCCAAGACCACTCCAGGGGCTTTTCCCTCAGGCTGAAGCAGATTTCGCAGGAAGCGGGCCTCGAGAGCTTCCTTCGTGGATGCAGAGGCAGCAGAGCGGCCTGCCTTTGCAAAGCTGCATTTGGCAGAGAGGAGCTCGCTTTCGCACTGGGAGGCTGTGAGATCTGCTCCAGGCACCGGGATTGCTGGGTTGGGGCCTGCATCTCGCTTCCACTTCCTCAGCTGCCAAAGACTTTGCTAGCTCACAGCTTCGCTAGCCATGAAGGAGCAGGCTGAGGGAGTGTGTCAGACATGACTCAGCACTTTCCTGGGCTTGCCTGTGGTTTTGCCTTTCCACTCCAACTAGGCCCCAGGACTCCTTGCACAGGAGGAGGAGCCCGGTTGTCTCCAAACGTCCTAGGGCTAGAGTAGAGCAGGGAGAACTCTGTCAGATGGAAGGGAAGAGCAGAAGGGTAGATGGGGCAGATGTTGCCTGGCCGCTCTGGTGAAGCCACGCACAGGGAGAAACAGGCACCATGGGCCTCCAGGCAGGGGATGCGAGATCCCAGCCAGAGTGCTTCTGCGTCTCAGCCGAGAAGCTTCCTGAGCGTTTGAGGTTGCCTGCAGCTCTCCAGAGGAGCAAAGACATGTGGGGTGTGTTTGGCCTTTCCCTGTGAGGGTGGTGCCCCTGCGGCAGCCCCAGGCCCAGGAGCAACGGCCCCAGAGGAAAGACCGTTCCCACTGAGATTCACTCAGGCTGAGAAGCAGATTTCGCCGGAAGCGGGATGAGAGAGCTTCCTTCGCCAATGCAGAGGCAGCCTAGCGGCCTGCGTCTGCACAGCTGGATTTGGCAGAGAGGCGTTCGCTTTGCCACTGGGAGACGCTGAGATGGGCTCCAAGCACCGAGATTTGCGGGTGCGCGGCCTGCATCTCTCTTGCACTTTCCGAGCTTGGGAAGGCTTTCCTAGCTCACAGCGTTGCTTCCCTGAAAGGAGCAGGCTGAGGAAGTGTGTCCGACGTGACTCAGCCCCTTCCTAGGCGTCCCTGTGCTATTGCCTTTCAGTGCAATCGAAGGCGCAGGACTCCTTGGAAAGGAGGCTGGGCTCGGTTGTCTCCCCACTTCAGAGGTCTAGAGCAGAGCACTGAGAAGTCTGTCAGATGGAAGGGAAGCGCTGTTGTGCCCATGGTGAAGACGTTGCTTGGCCGCACTGTTGAAGCAACGCCCAGAGAGAAACAGGCACCGTGGGCCTCCAGGCAGGGGCTGCGGGATCACAGCCAGAATGCCCCTGCGTCTCAGCTGAGAAGCTACCTCCCAGTTGGAGGCTCCATGCCGCCCTCCAGAAGAGCAAAGACGTGTGGAGTGTGTCTGGCCTTTCCTTGGGAGTGTGGTGCCCTTCCCTCTTCCCCAGGCACAGGAGAAACTGCCCCTGAGCCAAGACCTCTCCAAGGGCTTTTCCCTCAGGCTGAAGCAGATTTCGCAGGAAGCGGGCCTCGAGAGCTTCCTTCGTGGATGCAGAGGCAGCAGAGCGGCCTGCCTTTGCAAAGCTGCATTTGGCAGAGAGGAGCTCGCTTTGGCACTGGGAGGCTGTGAGATCTGCTCCAGGCACCGGGATTGCTGGGTTGGGGCCTGCATCTCGCTTCCACTTCCTGAGCTGCCAAAGACTTTGCTAGCTCACAGCCTCGCTAGCCATGAAGGAGCAGGCTGAGGGAGTGTGTCAGACATGACTCAGCACTTTCCTGGGCTTGCCTGTGGTTTTGCCTTTCCACTCCAACTAGGCCCCAGGACTCCTTGCACAGGAGGAGGAGCCCGGTTGTCTCCAAACGTCCTAGGGCTAGAGTAGAGCAGGGAGAACTCTGTCAGATGGAAGGGAAGAGCAGAAGGGTAGATGGGGCAGATGTTGCCTGGCCGCTCTGGTGAAGCCACGCACAGGGAGAAACAGGCACCATGGGCCTCCAGGCAGGGGATGCGAGATCCCAGCCAGAGTGCTTCTGCGTCCCAGCCGAGAAGCTTCCTGAGCGTTTGAGGTTGCCTGCAGCTCTCCAGAGGAGCAAAGACATGTGGGGTGTGTTTGGCCTTTCCCTGTGAGGGTGGTGCCCCTGCGGCAGCCCCAGGCCCAGGAGCAACGGCCCCAGAGGAAAGACCGTTCCCACTGAGATTCACTCAGGCTGAGAAGCAGATTTCGCAGGAAGCGGGATGAGAGAGCTTCCTTCGCCAATGCAGAGGCAGCCTAGCGGCCTGCGTCTGCACAGCTGGATTTGGCAGAGAGGCGTTCGCTTTGCCACTGGGAGACGCTGAGATGGGCTCCAAGCACCGAGATTTCCGGGTGCGCGGCCTGCATCTCTCTTGCACTTTCCGAGCTTGGGAAGGCTTTCCTAGCTCACAGCGTTGCTTCCCTGAAAGGAGCAGGCTGAGGAAGTGTGTCCGACGTGACTCAGCCCCTTCCTAGGCGTCCCTGTGCTATTGCCTTTCAGTGCAATGGAAGGCGCAGGACTCCTTGGAAAGGAGGCTGGGCTCGGTTGTCTCCCCACTTCAGAGGTCTAGAGCAGAGCACTGAGAAGTCTTTCAGATGGAAGGGAAGCGCTGTTGTGCCCATGGTGAAGACGTTGCTTGGCCGCACTGTTGAAGCAACACCCAGAGAGAAACAGGCACCGTGGGCCTCCAGGCAGGGGCTGCGGGATCACAGCCAGAATGCCCCTGCGTCTCAGCTGAGAAGCTACCTCCCAGTTGGAGGCTCCATGCCGCCCTCCAGAAGAGCAAAGACGTGTGGAGTGTGTCTGGCCTTTCCTTGGGAGTGTGGTGCCCTTCCCTCTTCCCCAGGCACAGGAGAAACTGCCCCTGAGCCAAGACCTCTTAAAAGGGCTTTTCCCTCAGGCTGAAGCAGATTTCGCAGGAAGCGGGCCTCGAGAGCTTCCTTCGTGGATGCAGAGGCAGCAGAGCGGCCTGCCTTTGCAAAGCTGCATTTGGCAGAGAGGAGCTCGCTTTGGCACTGGGAGGCTGTGAGATCTGCTCCAGGCACCGGGATTGCTGGGTTGGGGCCTGCATCTCGCTTCCACTTCCTGAGTTGCCAAAGACTTTGCTAGCTCACAGCCTCGCTAGCCATGAAGGAACAGGCTGAGGGAGTGTGTCAGACATGACTCAGCACTTTCCTGGGCTTGCCTGTGGTTTTGCCTTTCCACTCCAACTAGGCCCCAGGACTCCTTGCACAGGAGGAGGAGCCCGGTTGTCTCCAAACGTCCTAGGGCTAGAGTAGAGCAGGGAGAACTCTGTCAGATGGAAGGGAAGGGCAGAAAGGTAGATGGGGCAGATGTTGCCTGGCCGCTCTGGTGAAGCCACGCACAGGGAGAAACAGGCACCATGGGCCTCCAGGCAGAGGATGCGAGATCCCAGCCAGAGTGCTTCTGCGTCTCAGCCGAGAAGCTTCCTGAGCGTTTGAGGTTGCCTGCAGCTCTCCAGAGGAGCAAAGACATGTGGGGTGTGTTTGGCTTTTCCCTGTGAGGGTGGTGCCCCTGCGGCAGCCCCAGGCCCAGGAGCAACGGCCCCAGAGGAAAGACCGTTCCCACTGAGATTCACTCAGGCTGAGAAGCAGATTTCGCAGGAAGCGGGATGAGAGAGCTTCCTTCGCCAATGCAGAGGCAGCCTAGGGGCCTGCGTCCGCACAGCTGGATTTGGCAGAGAGGCGATCGCTTTGCCACTGGGAGACGCTGAGATGGGCTCCAAGCACCGAGATTTCCGGGTGCGCGGCCTGCATCTCTCTTGCACTTTCCGAGCTTGGGAAGGCTTTCCTAGCTCACAGCGTTGCTTCCCTGAAAGGAGCAGGCTGAGGAAGTGTGTCCGACGTGACTCAGCCCCTTCCTAGGCGTCCCTGTGCTATTGCCTTTCAGTGCAATGGAAGGCGCAGGACTCCTTGGAAAGGAGGCTGGGCTCGGTTGTCTCCCCACTTCAGAGGTCTAGAGCAGAGCACTGAGAAGTCTGTCAGATGGAAGGGAAGCGCTGTTGTGCCCATGGTGAAGACGTTGCTTGGCCGCACTGTTGAAGCAACGCCCAGAGAGAAACAGGCACCGTGGGCCTCCAGGCAGGGGCTGCGGGATCACAGCCAGAATGCCCCTGCGTCTCAGCTGAGAAGCTACCTCCCAGTTGGAGGCTCCATGCCGCCCTCTAGAAGAGCAAAGACGTGTGGAGTGTGTCTGGCCTTTCCTTGGGAGTGTGGTGCCCTTCCATCTTCCCCAGGCACAGGAGAAACTGCCCCTGAGCCAAGACCTCTCCAGGGGCTTTTCCCTCAGGCTGAAGCAGATTTCGCAGGAAGCGGGCCTCGAGAGCTTCCTTCGTGGATGCAGAGGCAGCAGAGCGGCCTGCCTTTGCAAAGCTGCATTTGGCAGAGAGGAGCTCGCTTTGGCACTGGGAGGCTGTGAGATCTGCTCCAGGCACCGGGATTGCTGGGTTGGGGCCTGCATCTCGCTTCCACTTCCTGAGCTGCCAAAGACTTTGCTAGCTCACAGCCTCGCTAGCCATGAAGGAGCAGGCTGAGGGAGTGTGTCAGACATGACTCAGCACTTTCCTGGGCTTGCCTGTGGTTTTGCCTTTCCACTCCAACTAGGCCCCAGGACTCCTTGCACAGGAGGAGGAGCCCGGTTGTCTCCAAACGTCCTAGGGCTAGAGTAGAGCAGGGAGAACTCTGTCAGATGGAAGGGAAGAGCAGAAGGGTAGATGGGGCAGATGTTGCCTGGCCGCTCTGGTGAAGCCACGCACAGGGAGAAACAGGCACCATGGGCCTCCAGGCAGGGGATGCGAGATCCCAGCCAGAGTGCTTCTGCGTCTCACCCGAGAAGCTTCCTGAGCGTTTGAGGTTGCCTGCAGCTCTCCAGAGGAGCAAAGACATGTCGGGTGTGTTTGGCCTTTCCCTGTGAGGGTGGTGCCCCTGCGGCAGCCCCAGGCCCAGGAGCAACGGCCCCAGAGGAAAGACCGTTCCCACTGAGATTCACTCAGCCTGAGAAGCAGATTTCGCAGGAAGCGGGATGAGAGAGCTTCCTTCGCCAATGCAGAGGCAGCCTAGCGGCCTGCGTCTGCACAGCTGGATTTGGCAGAGAGGCGTTCGCTTTGCCACTGGGAGACGCTGAGATGGGCTCCAAGCACCGAGATTTCCGGGTGCGCGGCCTGCATCTCTCTTGCACTTTCCGAGCTTGGGAAGGCTTTCCTAGATCACAGCGTTGCTTCCCTGAAAGGAGCAGGCTGAGGAAGTGTGTCCGACGTGACTCAGCCCCTTCCTAGGCGTCCCTGTGCTATTGCCTTTCAGTGCAATGGAAGGCGCAGGACTCCTTGGAAAGGAGGCTGGGCTCGGTTGTCTCCCCACTTCAGAGGTCTAGAGCAGAGCACTGAGAAGTCTGTCAGATGGAAGGGAAGCGCTGTTGTGCCCATGGTGAAGACGTTGCTTGGCCGCACTGTTGAAGCAACGCCCAGAGAGAAACAGGCACCGTGGGCCTCCAGGCAGGGGCTGCGGGATCACAGCCAGAATGCCCCTGCGTCTCAGCTGAGAAGCTACCTCCCAGTTGGAGGCTCCATGCCGCCCTGCAGAAGAGCAAAGACGTGTGGAGTGTGTCTGGCCTTTCCTTGGGAGTGTGGTGCCCTTCCCTCTTCCCCAGGCACAGGAGAAACTGCCCCTGAGCCAAGACCTCTCCAAGGGCTTTTCCCTCAGGCTGAAGCAGATTTCGCAGGAAGCGGGCCTCGAGAGCTTCCTTCGTGGATGCAGAGGCAGCAGAGCGGCCTGCCTTTGCAAAGCTGCATTTGGCAGAGAGGAGCTCGCTTTGGCACTGGGAGGCTGTGAGATCTGCTCCAGGCACCGGGATTGCTGGGTTGGGGCCTGCATCTCGCTTCCACTTCCTGAGCTGCCAAAGACTTTGCTAGCTCACAGCCTCGCTAGCCATGAAGGAGCAGGCTGAGGGAGTGTGTCAGACATGACTCAGCACTTTCCTGGGCTTGCCTGTGGTTTTGCCTTTCCACTCCAACTAGGCCCCAGGACTCCTTGCACAGGAGGAGGAGCCCGGTAGTCTCCAAACGTCCTAGGTCTAGAGTAGAGCAGGGAGAACTCTGTCAGATGGAAGGGAAGAGCAGAAGGGTAGATGGGGCAGATGTTGCCTGGCCGCTCTGGTGAAGCCACGCACAGGGAGAAACAGGCACCATGGGCCTCCAGGCAGGGGATGCGAGATCCCAACCAGAGTGCTTCTGCGTCTCAGCCGAGAAGCTTCCTGAGCGTTTGAGGTTGCCTGCAGCTCTCCAGAGGAGCAAAGACATGTGGGGTGTGTTTGGCCTTTCCCTGTGAGGGTGGTGCCCTTGCGGCAGCCCCAGGCCCAGGAGCAACGGCCCCAGAGGAAAGACCGTTCCCACTGAGATTCACTCAGGCTGAGAAGCAGATTTCGCAGGAAGCGGGATGAGAGAGCTTCCTTCGCCAATGCAGAGGCAGCCTAGCGGCCTGCGTCTGCACAGCTGGATTTGGCAGAGAGGCGTTCGCTTTGCCACTGGGAGACGCTGAGATGGGCTCCAAGCCCCGAGATTTGCGGGTGCGCGGCCTGCATCTCTCTTGCACTTTCCGAGCTTGGGAAGGCTTTCCTAGATCACAGCGTTGCTTCCCTGAAAGGAGCAGGCTGAGGAAGTGTGTCCGACGTGACTCAGCCCCTTCCTAGGCGTCCCTGTGCTATTGCCTTTCAGTGCAATGGAAGGCGCAGGACTCCTTGGAAAGGAGGCTGGGCTCGGTTGTCTCCCCACTTCAGAGGTCTAGAGCAGAGCACTGAGAAGTCTGTCAGATGGAAGGGAAGCGCTGTTGTGCCCATGGTGAAGACGTTGCTTGGCCGCACTGTTGAAGCAACGCCCAGAGAGAAACAGGCACCGTGGGCCTCCAGGCAGGGGCTGCGGGATCACAGCCAGAATGCCCCTGCGTCTCAGCTGAGAAGCTAACTCCCAGTTGGAGGCTCCATGCCGCCCTGCAGAAGAGCAAAGACGTGTGGAGTGTGTCTGGCCTTTCCTTGGGAGTGTGGTGCCCTTCCCTCTTCCCCAGGCACAGGAGAAACTGCCCCTGAGCCAAGACCTCTCCAAGGGCTTTTCCCTCAGGCTGAAGCAGATTTCGCAGGAAGCGGGCCTCGAGAGCTTCCTTCGTGGATGCAGAGGCAGCACAGCAGCCTGCCTTTGCAAAGCTGCATTTGGCAGAGAGGAGCTCGCTTTGGCACTGGGAGGCTGTGAGATCTGCTCCAGGCACCGGGATTGCTGGGTTGGGGCCTGCATCTCGCTTCCACTTCCTGAGCTGCCAAAGACTTTGCTAGCTCACAGCCTCGCTAGCCATGAAGGAGCAGGCTGAGGGAGTGTGTCAGACATGACTCAGCACTTTCCTGGGCTTGCCTGTGGTTTTGCCTTTCCACTCCAACTAGGCCCCAGGACTCCTTGCACAGGAGGAGGAGCCCGGTTGTCTCCAAACGTCCAAGGGCAAGAGTAGAGCAGGGAGAACTCTGTCAGATGGAAGGGAAGAGCCGAAGGGTAGATGGGGCAGATGTTGCCTGGCCGCTCTGGTGAAGCCACGCACAGGGAGAAACAGGCACCATGGGCCTCCAGGCAGGGGATGCGAGATCCCAGCCAGAGTGCTTCTGCGTCTCAGCCGAGAAGCTTCCTGAGCGTTTGAGGTTGCCTGCAGCTCTCCAGAGGAGCAAAGACATGTGGGGTGTGTTTGGCCTTTCCCTGTGAGGGTGGTGCCCCTGCGGCAGCCCCAGGCCCAGGAGCAACGGCCCCAGAGGAAAGACCGTTCCCACTGAGATTCACTCAGGCTGAGAAGCAGATTTCGCAGGAAGCGGGATGAGAGAGCTTCCTTCGCCAATGCAGAGGCAGCCTAGCGGCCTGCGTCCGCACAGCTGGATTTGGCAGAGAGGCGTTCGCTTTGCCACTGGGAGACGCTGAGATGGGCTCCAAGCCCCGAGATTTCCGGGTGCACGGCCTGCATCTCTCTTGCACTTTCCGGGCTTGGGAAGGCTTTCCTAGCTCACAGCGTTGCTTCCCTGAAAGGAGCAGGCTGAGGAAGTGTGTCCGACGTGACTCAGCCCCTTCCTAGGCGTCCCTGTGCTATTGCCTTTCAGTGCAATGGAAGGCGCAGGACTCCTTGGAAAGGAGGCTGGGCTCGGTTGTCTCCCCACTTCAGAGGTCTAGAGCAGAGCACTGAGAAGTCTGTCAGATGGAAGGGAAGCGCTGTTGTGCCCATGGTGAAGACGTTGCTTGGCCGCACTGTTGAAGCAACGCCCAGAGAGAAACAGGCACCGTGGGCCTCCAGGCAGGGGCTGCGGGATCACAGCCAGAATGCCCCTGCGTCTCAGCTGAGAAGCTACCTCCCAGTTGGAGGCTCCATGCCGCCCTCCAGAAGAGCAAAGACGTGTGGAGTGTGTCTGGCCTTTCCTTGGGACTGTGGTGCCCTTCCCTCTTCCCCAGGCACAGGAGAAACTGCCCCTGAGCCAAGACCTCTCCAAGGGCTTTTCCCTCGGGCTGAAGCAGATTTCGCAGGAAGCGGGCCTCGAGAGCTTCCTTCGTGGATGCAGAGGCAGCAGAGCGGCCTGCCTTTGCAAAGCTGCATTTGGCAGAGAGGAGCTCGCTTTGGCACTGGGAGGCTGTGAGATCTGCTCCAGGCACCGGGATTGCTGGGTTGGGGCCTGCATCTCGCTTCCACTTCCTGAGCTGCCAAAGACTTTGCTAGCTCACAGCCTCGCTAGCCATGAAGGAGCAGGCTGAGGGAGTGTGTCAGACATGACTCAGCACTTTCCTGGGCTTGCCTGTGGTTTTGCCTTTCCACTCCAACTAGGCCCCAGGACTCCTTGCACAGGAGGAGGAGCCCGGTTGTCTCCAAACGTCCTAGGGCTAGAGTAGAGCAGGGAGAACTCTGTCAGATGGAAGGGAAGAGCAGAAGGGTAGATGGGGCAGATGTTGCCTGGCCGCTCTGGTGAAGCCACGCACAGGGAGAAACAGGCACCATGGGCCTCCAGGCAGGGGATGCGAGATCCCAGCCAGAGTGCTTCTGCGTCTCAGCCGAGAAGCTTCCTGAGCGTTTGAGGTTGCCTGCAGCTCTCCAGAGGAGCAAAGACATGTGGGGTGTGTTTGGCCTTTCCCTGTGAGGGTGGTGCCCCTGCGGCAGCCCCAGGCCCAGGAGCAACGGCCCCAGAGGAAAGACCGTTCCCACTGAGATTCACTCAGGCTGAGAAGCAGATTTCGCAGGAAGCGGGATGAGAGAGCTTCCTTCGCCAATGCAGAGGCAGCCTAGCGGCCTGCGTCCGCACAGCTGGATTTGGCAGAGAGGCGTTCGCTTTGCCACTGGGAGACGCTGAGATGGGCTCCAAGCACCGAGATTTGCGGGTGCGCGGCCTGCATCTCTCTTGCACTTTCCGAGCTTGGGAAGGCTTTCCTAGCTCACAGCGTTGCTTCCCTGAAAGGAGCAGGCTGAGGAAGTGTGTCCGACGTGACTCAGCCCCTTCCTAGGCGTCCCTGTGCTATTGCCTTTCAGTGCAATGGAAGGCGCAGGACTCCTTGGAAAGGAGGCTGGGCTCGGTTGTCTTCCCACTTCAGAGGTCTAGAGCAGAGCACTGAGAAGTCTGTCAGATGGAAGGGAAGCGCTGTTGTGCCCATGGTGAAGACGTTGCTTGGCCGCACTGTTGAAGCAACGCCCAGAGAGAAACAGGCACCGTGGGCCTCCAGGCAGGGGCTGCGGGATCACAGCCAGAATGCCCCTGCGTCTCAGCTGAGAAGCTACCTCCCAGTTGGAGGCTCCATGCCGCCCTGCAGAAGAGCAAAGACGTGTGGAGTGTGTCTGGCCTTTCCTTGGGAGTGTGGTGCCCTTCCCTCTTCCCCAGGCACAGGAGAAACTGCCCCTGAGCCAAGACCTCTCCAAGGGCTTTTCCCTCAGGCTGAAGCAGATTTCGCAGGAAGCGGGCCTCGAGAGCTTCCTTCGTGGATGCAGAGGCAGCAGAGCGGCCTGCCTTTGCAAAGCTGCATTTGGCAGAGAGGAGCTCGCTTTGGCACTGGGAGGCTGTGAGATCTGCTCCAGGCACCGGGATTGCTGGGTTGGGGCCTGCATCTCGCTTCCACTTCCTGAGCTGCCAAAGACTTTGCTAGCTCACAGCCTCGCTAGCCATGAAGGAGCAGGCTGAGGGAGTGTGTCAGACATGACTCAGCACTTTCCTGGGCTTGCCTGTGGTTTTGCCTTTCCACTCCAACTAGGCCCCAGGACTCCTTGCACAGGAGGAGGAGCCCGGTTGTCTCCAAACGTCCTAGGGCTAGAGTAGAGCAGGGAGAACTCTGTCAGATGGAAGGGAAGAGCAGAAGGGTAGATGGGGCAGATGTTGCCTGGCCGCTCTGGTGAAGCCACGCACAGGGAGAAACAGGCACCATGGGCCTCCAGGCAGGGGATGCGAGATCCCAGCCAGAGTGCTTCTGTGTCTCAGCCGAGAAGCTTCCTGAGCGTTTGAGGTTGCCTGCAGCTCTCCAGAGGAGCAAAGACATGTGGGGTGTGTTTGGCCTTTCCCTGTGAGGGTGGTGCCCCTGCGGCAGCCCCAGGCCCAGGAGCAACGGCCCCAGAAGAAAGACCGTTCCTACTGAGATTCACTCAGGCTGAGAAGCAGATTTCGCAGGAAGCGGGATGAGCGAGCTTCCTTCGCCAATGCAGAGTCAGCCTAGCGGCCTGCGTCTGCACAGCTGGATTTGGCAGAGAGGCGTTCGCTTTGCCCCTGGGAGACGCTGAGATGGGCTCCAAGCACCGAGATTTGCGGGTGCGCGGCCTGCATCTCTCTTGCACTTTCCGAGCTTGGGAAGGCTTTCCTAGCTCACAGCGTTGCTTCCCTGAAAGGAGCAGGCTGAGGAAGTGTGTCCGACGTGACTCAGCCCCTTCCTAGGCGTCCCTGTGCTATTGCCTTTCAGTGCAATGGAAGGCGCAGGACTCCTTGGAAAGGAGGCTGGGCTCGGTTGTCTCCCCACTTCAGAGGTCTAGAGCAGAGCACTGAGAAGTCTGTCAGATGGAAGGGAAGCGCTGTTGTGCCCATGGTGAAGACGTTGCTTGGCCGCACTGTTGAAGCAACGCCCAGAGAGAAACAGGCACCGTGGGCCTCCAGGCAGGGGCTGCGGGATCACAGCCAGAATGCCCCTGCGTCTCAGCTGAGAAGCTACCTCCCAGTTGGAGGCTCCATGCCGCCCTGCAGAAGAGCAAAGACGTGTGGAGTGTGTCTGCCTTTCCTTGGGACTGTGGTGCCCTTCCCTCTTCCCCAGGCACAGGAGAAACTGCCCCTGAGCCAAGACCTCTCCAAGGGCTTTTCCCTCAGGCTGAAGCAGATTTCGCAGGAAGCGGGCCTCGAGAGCTTCCTTCGTGGATGCAGAGGCAGCAGAGCGGCCTGCCTTTGCAAAGCTGCATTTGGCAGAGAGGAGCTCGCTTTGGCACTGGGAGGCTGTGAGATCTGCTCCAGGCACCGGGATTGCTGGGTTGGGGCCTGCATCTCGCTTCCACTTCCTGAGCTGCCAAAGACTTTGCTAGCTCACAGCCTCGCTAGCCATGAAGGAGCAGGCTGAGGGAGTGTGTCAGACATGACTCAGCACTTTCCTGGGCTTGCCTGTGGTTTTGCCTTTCCACTCCAACTAGGCCCCAGGACTCCTTGCACAGGAGGAGGAGCCCGGTTGTCTCCAAACGTCCTAGGGCTAGAGTAGAGCAGGGAGAACTCTGTCAGATGGAAGGGAAGAGCAGAAGGGTAGATGGGGCAGATGTTGCCTGGCCGCTCTGGTGAAGCCACGCACAGGGAGAAACAGGCACCATGGGCCTCCAGGCAGGGGATGCGAGATCCCAGCCAGAGTGCTTCTGCGTCTCAGCCGAGAAGCTTCCTGAGCGTTTGAGGTTGCCTGCAGCTCTCCAGAGGAGCAAAGACATGTGGGGTGTGTTTGGCCTTTCCCTGTGAGGGTGGTGCCCTTGCGGCAGCCCCAGGCCCAGGAGCAACGGCCCCAGAGGAAAGACCGTTCCCACTGAGATTCACTCAGGCTGAGAAGCAGATTTCGCAGGAAGCGGGATGAGAGAGCTTCCTTCGCCAATGCAGAGGCAGCCTAGCGGCCTGCGTCTGCACAGCTGGATTTGGCAGAGAGGCGTTCGCTTTGCCACTGGGAGACGCTGAGATGGGCTCCAAGCACCGAGATTTCCGGGTGCGCGGCCTGCATCTCTCTTGCACTTTCCGAGCTTGGGAAGGCTTTCCTAGCTCACAGCGTTGCTTCCCTGAAAGGAGCAGGCTGAGGAAGTGTGTCCGACGTGACTCAGCCCCTTCCTAGGCGTCCCTGTGCTATTGCCTTTCAGTGCAATGGAAGGCGCAGGACTCCTTGGAAAGGAGGCTGGGCTCGGTTGTCTCCCCACTTCAGAGGTCTAGAGCAGAGCACTGAGAAGTCTGTCAGATGGAAGGGAAGCGCTGTTGTGCCCATGGTGAAGACGTTGCTTGGCCGCACTGTTGAAGCAACGCCCAGAGAGAAACAGGCACCGTGGGCCTCCAGGCAGGGGCTGCGGGATCACAGTCAGAATGCCCCTGCGTCTCAGCTGAGAAGCTACCTCCCAGTTGGAGGCTCCATGCCGCCCTGCAGAAGAGCAAAGACGTGTGGAGTGTGTTTGGCCTTTCCTTGGGAGTGTGGTGCCCTTCTCTCTTCCCCAGGCACAGGAGAAACTGCCCCTGAGCCAAGACCTCTCCAAGGGCTTTTCCCTCAGGCTGAAGCAGATTTCGCAGGAAGCGGGCCTCGAGAGCTTCCTTCGTGGATGCAGAGGCAGCAGAGCGGCCTGCCTTTGCAAAGCTGCATTTGGCAGAGAGGAGCTCGCTTTGGCACTGGGAGGCTGTGAGATCTGCTCCAGGCACCGGGATTGCTGGGTTGGGGCCTGCATCTCGCTTCCACTTCCTGAGCTGCCAAAGACTTTGCTAGCTCACAGCCTCGCTAGCCATGAAGGAGCAGGCTGAGGGAGTGTGTCAGACATGACTCAGCACTTTCCTGGGCTTGCCTGTGGTTTTGCCTTTCCACTCCAACTAGGCCCCAGGACTCCTTGCACAGGAGGAGGAGCCCGGTTGTCTCCAAACGTCCTAGGGCTAGAGTAGAGCAGGGAGAACTCTGTCAGATGGAAGGGAAGAGCAGAAGGGTAGATGGGGCAGATGTTGCCTGGCCGCTCTGGTGAAGCCACGCACAGGGAGAAACAGGCACCATGGGCCTCCAGGCAGGGGATGCGAGATCCCAGCCAGAGTGCTTCTGCGTCTCAGCCGAGAAGCTTCCTGAGCCTTTGAGGTTGCCTGCAGCTCTCCAGAGGAGCAAAGACATGTGGGGTGTGTTTGGCCTTTCCCTGTGAGGGTGGTGCCCCTGCGGCAGCCCCAGGCCCAGGAGCAACGGCCCCAGAGGAAAGACCGTTCCCACTGAGATTCACTCAGCCTGAGAAGCAGATTTCGCAGGAAGCGGGATGAGAGAGCTTCCTTCGCCAATGCAGAGGCAGCCTAGCGGCCTGCGTCCGCACAGCTGGATTTGGCAGAGAGGCGTTCACTTTGCCACTGGGAGACGCTGAGATGGGCTCCAAGCCCCGAGATTTCCGGGTGCGCGGCCTGCATCTCTCTTGCACTTTCCGGGCTTGGGAAGGCTTTCCTAGCTCACAGCGTTGCTTCCCTGAAAGGAGCAGGCTGAGGAAGTTTGTCCGACGTGACTCAGCCCCTTCCTAGGCGTCCCTGTGCTATTGCCTTTCAGTGCAATGGAAGGCGCAGGACTCCTTGGAAAGGAGGCTGGGCTCGGTTGTCTCCCCACTTCAGAGGTCTAGAGCAGAGCACTGAGAAGTCTGTCAGATGGAAGGGAAGCGCTGTTGTGCCCATGGTGAAGACGTTGCTTGGCCGCACTGTTGAAGCAACGCCCAGAGAGAAACAGGCACCGTGGGCCTCCAGGCAGGGGCTGCGGGATCACAGCCAGAATGCCCCTGCGTCTCAGCTGAGAAGCTACCTCCCAGTTGGAGGCTCCATGCCGCCCTCCAGAAGAGCAAAGACGTGTGGAGTGTGTCTGGCCTTTCCTTGGGACTGTGGTGCCCTTCCCTCTTCCCCAGGCACAGGAGAAACTGCCCCTGAGCCAAGACCTCTCCAAGGGCTTTTCCCTCAGGCTGAAGCAGATTTCGCAGGAAGCGGGCCTCGAGAGCTTCCTTCGTGGATGCAGAGGCAGCAGAGCGGCCTGCCTTTGCAAAGCTGCATTTGGCAGAGAGGAGCTCGCTTTGGCACTGGGAGGCTGTGAGATCTGCTCCAGGCACCGGGATTGCTGGGTTGGGGCCTGCATCTCGCTTCCACTTCCTGAGCTGCCAAAGACTTTGCTAGCTCACAGCCTCGCTAGCCATGAAGGAGCAGGCTGAGGGAGTGTGTCAGACATGACTCAGCACTTTCCTGGGCTTGCCTGTGGTTTTGCCTTTCCACTCCAACTAGGCCCCAGGACTCCTTGCACAGGAGGAGGAGCCCGGTTGTCTCCAAACGTCCTAGGGCTAGAGTAGAGCAGGGAGAACTCTGTCAGATGGAAGGGAAGAGCAGAAGGGTAGATGGGGCAGATGTTGCCTGGCCGCTCTGGTGAAGCCACGCACAGGGAGAAACAGGCACCATGGGCCTCCAGGCAGGGGATGCGAGATCCCAGCCAGAGTGCTTCTGCGTCTCAGCCGAGAAGCTTCCTGAGCGTTTGAGGTTGCCTGCAGCTCTCCAGAGGAGCAAAGACATGTGGGGTGTGTTTGGCCTTTCCCTGTGAGGGTGGTGCCCCTGCGGCAGCCCCAGGCCCAGGAGCAACGGCCCCAGAGGAAAGACCGTTCCCACTGAGATTCACTCAGGCTGAGAAGCAGAGTTCGCAGGAAGCGGGATGAGAGAGCTTCCTTCGCCAATGCAGAGGCAGCCTAGCGGCCTGCGTCTGCACAGCTGGATTTGGCAGAGAGGCGTTCGCTTTGCCACTGGGAGACGCTGAGATGGGCTCCAAGCCCCGAGATTTCCGGGTGCGCGGCCTGCATCTCTCTTGCACTTTCCGAGCTTGGGAAGGCTTTCCTAGCTCACAGCGTTGCTTCCCTGAAAGGAGCAGGCTGAGGAAGTGTGTCCGACGTGACTCAGCCCCTTCCTAGGCGTCCCTGTGCTATTGCCTTTCAGTGCAATGGAAGGCGCAGGACTCCTTGGAAAGGAGGCTGGGCTCGGTTGTCTCCCCACTTCAGAGGTCTAGAGCAGAGCACTGAGAAGTCTGTCAGATGGAAGGGAAGCGCTGTTGTGCCCATGGTGAAGACGTTGCTTGGCCGCACTGTTGAAGCAACGCCCAGAGAGAAACAGGCACCGTGGGCCTCCAGGCAGGGGCTGCGGGATCACAGCCAGAATGCCCCTGCGTCTCAGCTGAGAAGCTACCTCCCAGTTGGAGGCTCCATGCCGCCCTCCAGAAGAGCAAAGACGTGTGGAGTGTGTCTGGCCTTTCCTTGGGAGTGTGGTGCCCTTCCCTCTTCCCCAGTCACAGGAGAAACTGCCCCTGAGCCAAGACCTCTCCAAGGGCTTTTCCCTCAGGCTGAAGCAGATTTCGCAGGAAGCGGGCCTCGAGAGCTTCCTTCGTGGATGCAGAGGCAGCAGAGCGGCCTGCCTAAGCAAAGCTGCATTTGGCAGAGAGGAGCTCGCTTTGGCACTGGGAGGCTGTGAGATCTGCTCCAGGCACCGGGATTGCTGGGTTGGGGCCTGCATCTCGCTTCCACTTCCTGAGCTGCCAAAGACTTTGCTAGCTCACAGCCTCGCTAGCCATGAAGGAGCAGGCTGAGGGAGTGTGTCAGACATGACTCAGCACTTTCCTGGGCTTGCCTGTGGTTTTGCCTTTCCACTCCAACTAGGCCCCAGGACTCCTTGCACAGGAGGAGGAGCCCGGTTGTCTCCAAACGTCCTAGGGCTAGAGTAGAGCAGGGAGAACTCTGTCAGATGGAAGGGAAGAGCAGAAGGGTAGATGGGGCAGATGTTGCCTGGCCGCTCTGGTGAAGCCACGCACAGGGAGAAACAGGCACCATGGGCCTCCAGGCAGGGGATGCGAGATCCCAGCCAGAGTGCTTCTGCGTCTCAGCCGAGAAGCTTCCTGAGCGTTTGAGGTTGTCTGCAGCTCTCCAGAGGAGCAAAGACATGTGGGGTGTGTTTGGCCTTTCCCTGTGAGGGTGGTGCCCCTGCGGCAGCCCCAGGCCCAGGAGCAACGGCCCCAGAGGAAAGACCGTTCCCACTGAGATTCACTCAGGCTGAGAAGCAGAGTTCGCAGGAAGCGGGATGAGAGAGCTTCCTTCGCCAATGCAGAGGCAGCCTAGCGGCCTGCGTCTGCACAGCTGGATTTGGCAGAGAGGCGTTCGCTTTGCCACTGGGAGACGCTGAGATGGGCTCCAAGCCCCGAGATTTCCGGGTGCGCGGCCTGCATCTCTCTTGCACTTTCCGAGCTTGGGAAGGCTTTCCTAGCTCACAGCGTTGCTTCCCTGAAAGGAGCAGGCTGAGGAAGTGTGTCCGACGTGACTCAGCCCCTTCCTAGGCGTCCCTGTGCTATTGCCTTTCAGTGCAATGGAAGGCGCAGGACTCCTTGGAAAGGAGGCTGGGCTCGGTTGTCTCCCCACTTCAGAGGTCTAGAGCAGAGCACTGAGAAGTCTGTCAGATGGAAGGGAAGCGCTGTTGTGCCCATGGTGAAGACGTTGCTTGGCCGCACTGTTGAAGCAACGCCCAGAGAGAAACAGGCACCGTGGGCCTCCAGGCAGGGGCTGCGGGATCACAGCCAGAATGCCCCTGCGTCTCAGCTGAGAAGCTACCTCCCAGTTGGAGGCTCCATGCCGCCCTCCAGAAGAGCAAAGACGTGTGGAGTGTGTCTGGCCTTTCCTTGGGAGTGTGGTGCCCTTCCCTCTTCCCCAGGCACAGGAGAAACTGCCCCTGAGCCAAGACCTCTCCAAGGGCTTTTCCCTCAGGCTGAAGCAGATTTCGCAGGAAGCGGGCCTCGAGAGCTTCCTTCGTGGATGCAGAGGCAGCAGAGCGGCCTGCCTTTGCAAAGCTGCATTTGGCAGAGAGGAGCTCGCTTTGGCACTGGGAGGCTGTGAGATCTGCTCCAGGCACCGGGATTGCTGGGTTGGGGCCTGCATCTCGCTTCCACTTCCTGAGCTGCCAAAGACTTTGCTAGCTCACAGCCTCGCTAGCCATGAAGGAGCAGGCTGAGGGAGTGTGTCAGACATGACTCAGCACTTTCCTGGGCTTGCCTGTGGTTTTGCCTTTCCACTCCAACTAGGCCCCAGGACTCCTTGCACAGGAGGAGGAGCCCGGTTGTCTCCAAACGTCCTAGGGCTAGAGTAGAGCAGGGAGAACTCTGTCAGATGGAAGAGCAGAAGGGTAGATGGGGCAGATGTTGCCTGGCCGCTCTGGTGAAGCCACGCACAGGGAGAAACAGGCACCATGGGCCTCCAGGCAGGGGATGCGAGATCCCAGCCAGAGTGCTTCTGCGTCTCAGCCGAGAAGCTTCCTGAGCGTTTGAGGTTGCCTGCAGCTCTCCAGAGGAGCAAAGACATGTGGGGTGTGTTTGGCCTTTCCCTGTGAGGGTGGTGCCCTTGCGGCAGCCCCAGGCCCAGGAGCAACGGCCCCAGAGGAAAGACCGTTCCCACTGAGATTCACTCAGGCTGAGAAGCAGATTTCGCAGGAAGCGGGATGAGAGAGCTTCCTTCGCCAATGCAGAGGCAGCCTAGCGGCCTGCGTCCGCACAGCTGGATTTGGCAGAGAGGCGTTCGCTTTGCCACTGGGAGACGCTGAGATGGGCTCCAAGCCCCGAGATTTCCGGGTGCGCGGCCTGCATCTCTCTTGCACTTTCCGAGCTTGGGAAGGCTTTCCTAGCTCACAGCGTTGCTTCCCTGAAAGGAGCAGGCTGAGGAAGTGTGTCCGACGTGACTCAGCCCCTTCCTAGGCGTCCCTGTGCTGT
Organism: Moschus berezovskii; assembly: GCF_049115385.1. Taxonomy (NCBI): domain Eukaryota; kingdom Metazoa; phylum Chordata; class Mammalia; order Artiodactyla; family Moschidae; genus Moschus; species Moschus berezovskii. The sequence continues at coordinate 512,318 of NC_142476.1, forward strand.
TGCCTTTCAGTGCAATGGAAGGCGCAGGACTCCTTGCAAAGGAGGCTGGGCTCGGTTGTCTCCCCACTTCAGAGGTCTAGAGCAGAGCACTGAGAAGTCTGTCAGATGGAAGGGAAGCGCTGTTGTGCCCATGGTGAAGACGTTGCTTGGCCGCACTGTTGAAGCAACGCCCAGAGAGAAACAGGCACCGTGGGCCTCCAGGCAGGGGCTGCGGGATCACAGCCAGAATGCCCCTGCGTCTCAGCTGAGAAGCTACCTCCCAGTTGGAGGCTCCATGCCGCCCTCCAGAAGAGCAAAGACGTGTGGAGTGTGTCTGGCCTTTCCTTGGGAGTGTGGTGCCCTTCCCTCTTCCCCAGGCACAGGAGAAACTGCCCCTGAGCCAAGACCTCTCCAAGGGCTTTTCCCTCAGGCTGAAGCAGATTTCGCAGGAAGCGGGCCTCGAGAGCTTCCTTCGTGGATGCAGAGGCAGCAGAGCGGCCTGCCTTTGCAAAGCTGCATTTGGCAGAGAGGAGCTCGCTTTGGCACTGGGAGGCTGTGAGATCTGCTCCAGGCACCGGGATTGCTGGGTTGGGGCCTGCATCTCGCTTCCACTTCCTGAGCTGCCAAAGACTTTGCTAGCTCACAGCCTCGCTAGCCATGAAGGAGCAGGCTGAGGGAGTGTGTCAGACATGACTCAGCACTTTCCTGGGCTTGCCTGTGGTTTTGCCTTTCCACTCCAACTAGGCCCCAGGACTCCTTGCACAGGAGGAGGAGCCCGGTTGTCTCCAAACGTCCTAGGGCTAGAGTAGAGCAGGGAGAACTCTGTCAGATGGAAGGGAAGAGCAGAAGGGTAGATGGGGCAGATGTTGCCTGGCCGCTCTGGTGAAGCCACGCACAGGGAGAAACAGGCACCATGGGCCTCCAGGCAGGGGATGCGAGATCCCAGCCAGAGTGCTTCTGCGTCTCAGCCGAGAAGCTTCCTGAGCGTTTGAGGTTGCCTGCAGCTCTCCAGAGGAGCAAAGACATGTGGGGTGTGTTTGGCCTTTCCCTGTGAGGGTGGTGCTCCTGCGGCAGCCCCAGGCCCAGGAGCAACGGCCCCAGAGGAAAGACCGTTCCCACTGAGATTCACTCAGGCTGAGAAGCAGATTTCGCAGGAAGCATGATGAGAGAGCTTCCTTCGCCAATGCAGAGGCAGCCTAGCGGCCTGCGTCCGCACAGCTGGTTTGGCAGAGAGGCGTTCGCTTTGCCACTGGGAGACGCTGAGATGGGCTCCAAGCACCGAGATTTGCGGGTGCGCGGCCTGCATCTCTCTTGCACTTTCCGAGCTTGGGAAGGCTTTCCTAGCTCACAGCGTTGCTTCCCTGAAAGGAGCAGGCTGAGGAAGTGTGTCCGACGTGACTCAGCCCCTTCCTAGGCGTCCCTGTGCTATTGCCTTTCAGTGCAATGGAAGGCGCAGGACTCCTTGGAAAGGAGGCTGGGCTCGGTTGTCTCCCCACTTCAGAGGTCTAGAGCAGAGCACTGAGAAGTCTGTCAGATGGAAGGGAAGCGCTGTTGTGCCCATGGTGAAGACGTTGCTTGGCCGCACTGTTGAAGCAACGCCCAGAGAGAAACAGGCACCGTGGGCCTCCAGGCAGGGGCTGCGGGATCACAGCCAGAATGCCCCTGCGTCTCAGCTGAGAAGCTACCTCCCAGTTGGAGGCTCCATGCCGCCCTCCAGAAGAGCAAAGACGTGTGGAGTGTGTCTGGCCTTTCCTTGGGAGTGTGGTGCCCTTCCTTCTTCCCCAGGCACAGGAGAAACTGCCCCTGAGCCAAGACCTCTCCAAGGGCTTTTCCCTCAGGCTGAAGCAGATTTCGCAGGAAGCGGGCCTCGAGAGCTTCCTTCGTGGATGCAGAGGCAGCAGAGCGGCCTGCCTTTGCAAAGCTGCATTTGGCAGAGAGGAGCTCGCTTTGGCACTGGGAGGCTGTGAGATCTGCTCCAGGCACCGGGATTGCTGGGTTGGGGCCTGCATCTCGCTTCCACTTCCTGAGCTGCCAAAGACTTTGCTAGCTCACAGCCTCGCTAGCCATGAAGGAGCAGGCTGAGGGAGTGTGTCAGACATGACTCAGCACTTTCCTGGGCTTGCCTGTGGTTTTGCCTTTCCACTCCAACTAGGCCCCAGGACTCCTTGCACAGGAGGAGGAGCCCGGTTGTCTCCAAACGTCCTAGGGCTAGAGTAGAGCAGGGAGAACTCTGTCAGATGGAAGGGAAGAGCAGAAGGGTAGATGGGGCAGATGTTGCCTGGCCGCTCTGGTGAAGCCACGCACAGGGAGAAACAGGCACCATGGGCCTCCAGGCAGGGGATGCGAGATCCCAGCCAGAGTGCTTCTGCGTCTCAGCCGAGAAGCTTCCTGAGCGTTTGAGGTTGCCTGCAGCTCTCCAGAGGAGCAAAGACATGTGGGGTGTGTTTGGCCTTTCCCTGTGAGGGTGGTGCCCCTGCGGCAGCCCCAGGCCCAGGAGCAACGGCCCCAGAGGAAAGACCGTTCCCACTGAGATTCACTCAGGCTGAGAAGCAGAGTTCGCAGGAAGCGGGATGAGAGAGCTTCCTTCGCCAATGCAGAGGCAGCCTAGCGGCCTGCGTCTGCACAGCTGGATTTGGCAGAGAGGCGTTCGCTTTGCCACTGGGAGACGCTGAGATGGGCTCCAAGCCCCGAGATTTCCGGGTGCGCGGCCTGCATCTCTCTTGCACTTTCCGAGCTTGGGAAGGCTTTCCTAGCTCACAGCGTTGCTTCCCTGAAAGGAGCAGGCTGAGGAAGTGTGTCCGACGTGACTCAGCCCCTTCCTAGGCGTCCCTGTGCTATTGCCTTTCAGTGCAATGGAAGGCGCAGGACTCCTTGGAAAGGAGGCTGGGCTCGGTTGTCTCCCCACTTCAGAGGTCTAGAGCAGAGCACCGAGAAGTCTGTCAGATGGAAGGGAAGCGCTGTTGTGCCCATGGTGAAGACGTTGCTTGGCCGCACTGTTGAAGCAACGCCCAGAGAGAAACAGGCACCGTGGGCCTCCAGGCAGGGGCTGCGGGATCACAGCCAGAATGCCCCTGCGTCTCAGCTGAGAAGCTACCTCCCAGTTGGAGGCTCCATGCCGCCCTCCAGAAGAGCAAAGACGTGTGGAGTGTGTCTGGCCTTTCCT